>NC_142514.1:96000000-96012500 GCF_057876585.1 Rhinolophus sinicus
TAGGGTTAGGTTTAGGTTTAGGGCTAGGGTTAGGGTTAGTGTTAGCGATAGGTTTGCGTTAGGGTTAGGGTTAGGGTTGGGGTTAGGGTTAGGGTTAGGGTTAGGTTTAGGGATAGGTTTGCGTTAGGGTTAGGGTTAGGGTTAGGTTTGCATTATGGTAAGGATTAGGGTTAGGTTTGCGTTAGGGTTAGGGTTAGGGTTAGGGTTAGGGTTAAGTTTAGGTTTAGGGTTAGTGTTAGTGTTAGGTGTGCGTTAGAATTAGGATTAGGGTTAGGTGTAGGGCTAGTGTTAGGGTTAGGGATAGCGTTAGGTTTGCGTTAGGGTTAGGGTTAGGGTTAGCTGTAAGGTTAGGGTTAGAGTTAGGGTTAGGGTTAAGTTTAGGGATAGGTTTGCGTTAGGGTTAGTGTTAGGGTTAGGTTTAGGGTTAGGGTTAAGGTTAGCGTTAAGGTTAGGTTTGCTGTAGGGTTAGGGTTAGTGTTAGGGTTAGGGTTAGGTTTATGTTTGCGTTAGGATTAGGGTTAGGGTTAAGGTTAGCTTTGCGTTAGGGTTAGGGTTAGGGTTAGTGTAAGGTTAGTTTTAGGTTTAGGTTTGCGTTAGAGTTAGGGTTAGGGTTAGGGTTAGGGTTAGGTTAGGGTTAGGGTTAGAGATAGGGTTAAGGTTAGGTTTGCGTTTGGGTTAGGGTTAGGTTTAGGGTTAGGGTTAGGTTTGTGTTAGGGTTAGGGTTAGGGTTATTCTTAGGGTTAGTGTTAGGTTTAGCTTTGTGTTAGGGTTAGGGTTAGGGTTAGGGTTAGGTTTAGGATTAGTGTTAGGTTTGCGTTAGGGTTAGGGTTAGGGTTAGGCTTAGGTTTAGTGTTAGGTTTAGGGTTAGTTTTGCGTTAAGGTTATGTTTAGGGTTAGGGTTAGGGTTAGGGTTAGGGTTAGTGTTAGGTTTACATTAGGGTTATGGTTAGGGTTAGGGTTAGGGTTAGGGTTAGGGTTAGGTTTGCGTTAGGGTTAGGGTTAGGCTTATGGTTATGGTTTGGGTTAGGTTTGCGTTTGGGTCAGAGTTCGGTTAGGATTAGGGTTAGGGTTAGGTTTGCGTTAGGGTTAGAGTTAGGGTTAGGTTTAGGGTTAGGGTTAGTTTTGCTTTAGAGTTAGGGTTAGGGTTAGGGTTATGTTTAGTGTTTGCGTTAGAGTTAGGGATAGGGTTTGGGTTAGGGTTAGTGTTAGGGTTAGGTTTGCATTAAGGTTAGGGTTTTGGTTAGGGTTAGGTTTGCGTTAGGGTTAGTGTTCGGGTTAGTGTTAGGTTTAGTTTTTGGTTTAGGTTTGCGTTAGAGTTAGGGTTAGGGTTAGAGTTAGGGTTAGGGTTAAGTTTCCGTTATGGTAAGGGTTAGGGTTAGGATTGCGTTAGGGTTAGGGTTATGGTTAGGTGCGGGTTTGGGTTAGGGTTAGGTTTAGGGTTAGGTTTGCGTTAGTGTTAGGGTTAGGGTTACGGTTAGGTTTAGGTTTAGGTTTGCGTTAGGGTTAGAGTTAGGGTTAGTGTTAGGGTTACGGTTAGGTTTAGGGTTAGGTTTGCGTTAGGGTTAGGGTTAGGGTTAGGGTTAGTGTTAGGGTTAGGGTTAAGGTTAGGGTTAGGGTTAGTGTTAGAGTTAGGTTTAGGGTTAGGTTTAGGGATAGGTTTGCGTTAGCATTAGGGTTAGGGTTAGGGTTAGGTTTCGGGTTATGTTTAGGGTTAGGTTTGCGTTAGGGTTAGGGTTAGGCTTATGTTTAGGGTTAGGGTTAGGTTTGCGTTAGGGTTAGAGTTAAGGTTATGGTTAGGGTTAGGGTTAGGTTTGCGTTAGGGTTAGGGTTAGGGTTAGGTTTAGGGATAGGTTTGCGTTAGGGTTAGGGTTAGGGTTAGGTTTGTGTTAGGGTTAGGTTAAGGGTTAGGGGTACGGTTAGGGTTGGGGTAAGTTTTGCGTTAGGGTTAGGCTTAAGGTTAGGGTTAGTTTAAGGGTTAAGGTTAGGGTTAGGTTTAGGGTTAGGGTTAGGGTTAGGTTTTCGTTAGGGTTAGTGTTATGGTTAGGTTTGCGTTACGGTTAGGGTTAGGGTTAGGTTCAAGGCTAGGGTTGGGGTTAGTGTTAGCGTTAGGTTTGCGTTAGAGTTAGGGTTAGGTTTAGGGTTAGGTTTAGGGTTATGGTTAGGGTTAGGGTTAAGGTTAGGGTTAGGGTTAGGGTTAGAGTTAGAGTTAGGGTTAGGGTTAGGGTTAGGGTTAGGGTTAGGTTTGCGTTAGGGTAGGGTTAGTGTTATGGTTAGGGTTAGGGTTAGGTTTGCGTTAGGGTTAGGGTTAGGGTTAGGGTTAGGGTTAGGGTTAGGGTTAGGGTTAGTGTTTGGTTTGTGTTAGGGTTAGGGTTAGGGTTAGGGATAGGGTTAGGGTTAGGGTTAGGGTTAGGGTTAGGGTTATGGTTAGGTTTGCGTTAGGGTAGGGTTAGTGTTATGGTTAGGGTTAGGGTTAGGTTTGCGTTAGGGTTAGGTTTAGGGTTAGGGTTAGGGTTAGGGTTAGTGTTAGCGTTTGGTTTGTGTTAGGGTTAGGGTTAGGGTTAGGGTTGGGGTTAGGGTTAGGGTTAAGGTTAGGGTTAGGGTTAGGGTTAGGGTTAGGTTTTCGTTAGGGTTAGTGTCATGGTTATGTTTGCGTTACGTTTAGGGTTAGGGTTAGGTTTAGGGCTAGGGTTGGGGTTAGTGTTAGCGTTAGGTTTCCGTTAGATTTAGGGTTAAGTTTAGGGTTAGGGTTAGGGTTAGGTTTAGAGATAGGTTTGCGTTATGGTTAGGGTTAGGGTTAGGGTTAGGGTTAGGGTTAGGGTAGGGTTAGGTTTAGGGTTATTGATAGGTTTAGGGTTAAGTTTAGGGTTAGGTTTGAGTTAGGGTTATGGTTAGGGTTAGAGTTAGGGTTAGGGTTAGGTTAGCGTTAGGTTTAGGGTTAGGGTTAGGTTTAGGGTAAAGGTAAGGGTTAGGTTTAGGGTTAGGGTTTGGTTTAGGTTTAGGTTTGAGTTAGGGTTAGGGTTAGGGTTAGGGTTAGGGTTAGGGTTAGGTTTGCGTTAGGGTTAGGGATAGGGTTAGGGTTAGGGTTAGGGTTACGGTTAGGTTTGCGTTAGTGTTAGAGTTAGGGTTAGGGTTAGGGTTAGGGTTAGGTTTATACTCAGGGTTAGGGTTAGGGTTAGGTTTGCGTTAGGGTTAGGGTTAGGGTTAACGTTAGCGTTAGGGTTAGGTTGCGTTAGGGTTAGGTTTAGGGTTAGTGTGAGGGTTAGGGTTAGGTTTAGGGTTAGGGTAAGTGTTGGTGTTAGGTTTTCGTTCAAGTTAGTGTTAGGGTTAGGTTTGCGTTAGGATTAGGGTTAGGGTTAGGTTTAGGTTTAGGGTTAGGTTTAGGGTTAGCGTTAGGTTTGTGTGAGGGTTAGCGTTAGGGTTAGGTGTAGGGTTAGGGTTAGAGTTAGAGTTAGGGTTAGGTTTAGGGATAGGTTTGCGGTAGAGTTAGGGTTAGGGTTAAGGTTAGGTTTGCGTTAGGGTTAGGGTTAGTGTTAGGTTTAGGTTTGTGTTAGAGTTAGGGTTAGGGTTAAGGTAGTGTTAAATTTGCGTTAGGGTTAGTGTTACGGGTATGGTTAGGGATAGGGTTAGGTTTGCGTTAGTGTTAATATTAGTGTTATATTTAGCGTTAGGGTAGGTTTAGGTTTGCGTTATGTTTAGGTTTAGGGTTAGTTATAGAGTTTGGGTAAGAGTTAGGGTTATGGTTAGTGTTAGGGAAAGGGTTAGGTTTAGGGTTAGGGTTAGGTTTGCGACAGGATTAGGATTAGGGTTAGGTTAGCGTTAGGGTTAGGGTTAGGGTTAGGTTCGTGTTAGGGTTAGGGTTAGGGTTAGTTTTGCCTTAGGGTAGGGTTAGTGTTATGGTTAGGTTTAGGTTTAAGTTTGCATTAGGTTTAGGGTTAGGGTTAGGGGTACGGTTAGGGTTAGGATTAGGGTTAGGATTAGGGTTAGGTTTGGGGATAGGTTTGCGTTAGGGTTAGTGTTAGGGTTAGGTTTAGGGTTAGGGTTAGGGTTAGGGTTAGGGTTAGGGTTATTGTTAGGGTTAGGTTTGCATTAGGGTTAGGGTTAGGGTTAGGGATAGGGTTAGGTGTAGGGTTAGGAATAGGGTTAGGGATAAGTTCAGGGTTAGGTTTGAGTGAGGGCTAGTGTTAGGGTTAGGGTTAGGGTTAGGTTTGCGTTAGGGTTAGGGTTAGGGTTAGGGTTAGGGTTAGGGTTAGGTTTGCATTAGGGTTAGGTTTTGGGTTAGGTTTAGAGTTAGGATTAGTGTTAGGGTTAGGGTTAGGTGTGCGTTAGGGTTAGGGTTAAGGTTAGCTTTATGGTTAGGGTTAGCTTTGCAATAGGATTAGGATTAGGGTTAGATTTGCATTAGGGTTAGGGTTAGGGTTATTTTCGGGTTATGGTTAGAGTTAGGGTTAGGGATAGGTTTGCGTTAGGGTTAGGGTTAGGGTTAGGTTTAGGTTTAGGGATAGGTTTGCGTTAGGGTTAGTGTTAGGGTTAGGTTTAGGGTTAGGGTTAGGGTTAGGGTTAGGTTTGCGTTAAGGTTTGGTTTAGGGTTATGGTTAGGGTTATTGTTAGTGTTAGGTTTGCGTTAGGGTTAGGGTTATGGTTAGGGTTATGGTTAGGTGTAGGGTTAGGAATAGGGTTAGGGATAAGTTCAGGGTTAGGTTTGAGTGAAGGCTAGTGTTAGGGTTAGGGTTAGGGTTAGGTTTGCGTTAGGGTTAGGGTTAGGGTTAGGGTTAGGGTTAGGGTTAGGTTTCCATTAGTGTTAGGTTTTGGGTTAGGTTTAGAGTTAGGATTAGTGTTAGGGTTAGGGTTAGGTTTGCGTTAGGGTTAGGCTTAAGGTTAGCTTTATGGTTAGGGTTAAGTTTGCAATAGGGTTAGGATTAGCGTTAGATTCGCATTAGGGTTAGGGTTAGGTTTGCGACAGGATTAGGATTAGGGTTAGGTTAGTGTTAGGGTTAGGGTTAGGGTTAGGTTCGTGTTAGGGTTAGGGTTAGGGTTAGTTTTGCCTTAGGGTAGCGTTAGTGTTATGGTTAGGTTTAGGTTTAAGTTTGCATTAGGGTTAGGGTTAGGGTTAGGGGTACGGTTAGGGTTAGGGTTAGGGTTAGGGTTAGGGTTAGGTTTAGGGAGAGGTTTGCGTTAGGGTTAGTGTTAGGGTTAGGTTTAGGGTTAGGGTTAGGTTTAGGGTTAGGGTTAGGGTTAGGGTTAGGGTTAAGTTTAGGGTTAGGGTTAGGGTTAGGTTCGTGTTATGATTAGGGTTAGGGTTAGGGTTCGGTTTGTGTTAGGGTTAGGGTTAGGGTTATGATTAGGGTTAGATTTAGGGTTGCGTTAGGGTTAGAGTTAGGGTTAGGGTTAGGATTAGGGTTAGGTTTGCGTTTGGGTTAGGGTTAGAGTTAGTGTTAGGGTTAGGTTTAATGTTTGGGTTAGGGTTAGTGTTAGTGTTAGGTTTTCGTTAGGGTTAGTGTTAGGGTTGGGTTTGCGTTAGGTTAGGGTTAGGGTTATATTTAGGGCTAGGGTTAGGTTTAGGGTTAGCGTTAAATTTGCTTTAGGGTTAGGGTTAAGTTTAGGTGTAGGGTTAGGGTTAGAGTTAGGGTTAGGGTTAGGTTTAGGGATTGGTTTGCGTTAGGGTTACGGTTAGGGTTAGGGTTAGGTTTAGGGTTAGGGTTAGGGTTAGGGTTAAGGTTAGGTTTGCGTTAGGTTTAGGGTTAGGGTTAGGTTTAGGGTTAGGTTTGCGTTAGGGTTAGGGTTAGTGTTAAGGTTAGGTTTGCGTTAGGGTTAGGGTTAGGGTTAGTGTTAGGGTTAGTTTTAGGTTTAGGTTTGCGTTAGAGTTAGGGTTAGGGTTAGGTTTGCGTTAGGTTTAGGGTTAGGGTTAGGTTTGGGTTAGGGATAGGGTTAGGGTTATGATTAGCGTTAGGGTTAGGTTTGCGTTAGGGTTAGAATTAGGGTTAGGGTTAGGGTTAGGGTTAGGTATGCCTTAGGGTTAGGGTTAGGGTTAGTGTTAGGGTTAGGTTTCGTCAGGGTTAGTGTTAGGGTTAGGTTTGCGTTAGGATTAGTGTTAGGGTTAGGTTCAGGTCTAGGGTTAGGGTTAGGGTTAGCGTTAGGTTTGCGCTAGGGTTAGGGTTAGCGTTAGGGTTAGGGTTCGAATTAGGGTTAGGTTTAGGTTTAGGGATAGGTTTGCGATAGGGTTAGGGTTAGGGTTAGGTTTAGGTTTTGGGTTAGGGTTAGGGTTAGGTTTTCGTTAGGGTTAGTGTTATGGTTAGGTTTGCGTAACGGTTAGGGTTAGGGTTAGCTTTAAGGCTAGGGTTGGGGTTAGTGTTAGCGTTAGGTTTGCGTTAGAGTTAGGGTTAGGTTTAGGGATAGATTTGCATTATGGTTAGGGTTAGGGTTAGGTTTAGGGTTAGGTTTAGGGTTTGGGTTAGGTTTGCGTTAAGGTTAGGTTTAGGGTTATGGTTAGGGTTAGGGTTAGGGTTAGGTTTGCGTTAGGGTTAGGGTTAGGGTTAGGTTTAGGGTTAGGGAAAGGGTAAGGGTTAGGTTAAGGGTTAGGTTTGTTAGGGTTAGGGTTAGGGTTAGGGTTAGGGTTAGGGTTAGTTTTGCGTTAGGTTTAGTGTTAGGGTTAGGTTTAGGGTTAAGGTTAGGGTTAGGTTTAGGTTTAGGGTTAGTTTTAGGTTTATGTTTGATTTAGGGTTAGGGTTAGGGTTAGGGTTAGGGTTCGGTTTGCGTTAGGTTTAGAGTTAGGTTTAGGGTTAGGGTTAGGGTTAGGTTTATTGTTAGGGTTAGGGTTAGGGTTAGGTTTGCGTTAGTGTTAGGGTTAGGGGTAGTGTTATGGTTAGGGGTAAGTTTAGGGTTTAGGGGTAGTGTTGGTGTTAGGTTTTCGTTCGGGTTAGTGTTAGGGTTAGGTTTGCGTTAGGTTTAGGGTTAGGGTTAGGTTTATGGTTAGGGTTAGCTTTGCATTAGGGTTAAGATTAGGGTTAGGTTTGCGTTTGGGTTAGGGTTAGGGTTAGGTTCGGGTTATGGTTAGAATTAGGGTTAGGGTTAGGTTTGCGTTACGGTTAGGGTTAGGGTTATTATTAGGGTTAGGTTTAGGTTTGCGTTAGGGTTAGGGTTAGGGTTAACGTTAGCGTTAGGGTTAGGTTTGCGTTAGGGTTAGGGTTAGGGTTAGTGTTATGCTTAGGGTTAAGTTTAGGGTTAGGGTTAGTGTTGGTGTTAGGTTTTCGTTCGGGTTACTGTTAGGGTTAGGTTTGCGTTAGGATTAGGGTTAGGTTTAGGTTTAGGGTTAGGGTTAGGTTTAGGGTAAGCGTTAGGTTTGCGTTAGGGTTAGGTGTAGGGTTAGGGTTAGAGTTATGGTTAGGGTTAGGTTTAGGGATAGGTTTGCGTTAGGGTTAGGGTTAGAGTTAGGTTTAGGGTTAGGTTTAGGGTTAGGGTTTGGGTTAGGGTTAGGGTTAGGTTTGCGTTAGGGTTAGGGTTAGGGTTAAGGTTAGGTTTGCGTTAGGGTTAGGGTTAGTGTTAGGTTTAGGTTTGCGTTAGAGTTAGGATTAGGGTTAGGGTAGTTTTAGGTTTGCGTTAGGGTTAGTGTTAGGGGTTGGGTTAGGGATAGGGTTAGGTTTGCGGTATTGTTAATATTAGTGTTATAGTTAGCGTTAGGGTAGGGTTAGGTTTGCGTTAGGGTTAGGGTTAGGGTTAGTTTTAGAGTTTGGGTTAGAGTTAGGGTTAGGGTTAGTGATAGGGAAAGGGTTAGGTTTAGGTTTCGGGTTAGGTTTGCGTTAGGTTTAAGGTTTGGTTTACGTTTATTGTTAGGGTTAGGTTTGCGATAGGATTACGATTAGGTTTAAGTTTGCGTTAGGGTTAGGGTTAGGGTTACGGTTAGGGTTAGGTTTAGGTTTAGGGCTAGGGTTAGGGTTAGTGTTAGCGATAGGTTTGCGTTAGGGTTAGGGTTAGGGTTGGGGTTAGGGTTAGGGTTAGGGTTAGGTTTAGGGATAGGTTTGCGTTAGGGTTAGGGTTAGGGTTAGGTTTGCATTATGGTAAGGATTAGGGTTAGGTTTGCGTTAGGGTTAGGGTTAGGGTTAGGGTTAGGGTTCGGGTTAAGTTTAGGTTTAGGGTTAGTGTTAGTGTTAGGTGTGCGTTAGAATTAGGATTAGGGTTAGGTGTAGGGCTAGTGTTAGGGTTAGGGATAGCGTTAGGTTTGCGTTAGGGTTAGGGTTAGGGTTAGCTGTAAGGTTAGGGTTAGAGTTAGGGTTAGGGTTAAGTTTAGGGATAGGTTTGATTTAGGGTTAGGGTTAGGGTTAGGTTTAGGGTTAGGGTTAAGGTTAGGGTTAAGGTTAGGTTTGCTGTAGGGTTAGGGTTAGTGTTAGGGTTAGGGTTAGGTTTATGTTTGCGTTAGGGTTAGGGTTAGGGTTAAGGTTAGCTTTGCGTTAGGGTTAGGGTTAGGGTTAGTGTAAGGTTAGTTTTAGGTTTAGGTTTGCGTTAGAGTTAGGGTTAGGGTTAGGGTTAGGGTTAGGTTAGGGTTAGGGCTAGGGATAGGGTTAAGGTTAGGTTTGCGTTTGGGTTAGGGTTAGGTTTAGGGTTAGGGTTAGGTTTGTGTTAGGGTTAGGGTTAGGGTTATTCTTAGGGTTAGTGTTAGGTTTAGCTTTGTGTTAGGGTTAGGGTTAGGGTTAGGGTTAGGTTTAGGATTAGTGTTAGGTTTGCGTTAGGGTTAGGGTTAGGGTTAGGCTTAGGTTTAGTGTTAGGTTTAGGGTTAGTTTTGCGTTAAGGTTATGTTTAGGGTTAGGGTTAGGGTTAGGGTTAGTGTTAGGTTTGCATTAGGGTTATGGTTAGGGTTAGGGATAGGGTTAGGGTTAGGGTTAGTTTTGCGTTAGGGTTAGGGTTAGGCTTATGGTTATGGTTTGGGTTAGGTTTGCGTTTGGGTTAGAGTTCGGTTAGGATTAGGGTTAGGGTTAGGTTTGCGTTAGGGTTAGGGTTAGGGTTAGGGTTAGGGTTGGGGTTAGGGTTAGGGTTAAGTTTAGGGTTAGGGTTAGGGTTAGGGTTAGGTTTTCGTTAGGGTTAGTGTCATGGTTATGTTTGCGTTACGTTTAGGGTTAGGGTTAGGTTTAGGGCTAGGGTTGGGGTTAGTGTTAGCGTTAGGTTTCCGTTAGATTTAGGGTTAAGTTTAGGGTTAGGGTTAGGGTTAGGTTTAGAGATAGGTTTGCGTTATGGTTAGGGTTAGGGTTAGGATTAGGGTTAGGGTTAGGGTTAGGGTTAGGGTTAGGGTTAGGGTAGGGTTAGGTTTAGGGTTAGGGATAGGTTTAGGGTTAGGGAAAGGGTTAGGGTTCGGTTTGCGTTAGGTTTAGAGTTAGGGTTAGGGTTAGGGTTAGGGTTAGGTGTATTGTTAGGGTTAGGGTTAGGGTTAGGTTTGCATTAGTGTTAGGTTTAGGGGTAGTGTTATGGTTAGGGGTAAGTTTAGGGTTTAGGGTTAGTGTTGGTGTTAGGTTTTCGTTCGGGTTAGTGTTAGGGTTAGGTTTGCGTTAGGTTTAGGGTTAGGGTTAGGTTTATGGTTAGGGTTAGCTTTGCATTAGGGTTAGGATTAGGGTTAGGTTTGCGTTTGGGTTAGGGTTAGGGTTAGGTTCGGGTTATGGTTAGAATTAGGGTTAGGGTTAGGTTTGCGTTACGGTTAGGGTTAGGGTTATGATTAGGGTTAGGGTTAGGTTTGCGTTAGGGTTAGGGGTAGGGTTAACGTTAGCGTTAGGGTTAGGTTTGCGTTAGGGTTAGGGTTAGGGTTAGTGTTATGGTTAGGGTTAAGTTTAGGGTTAGGGTTAGTGTTGGTGTTAGGTTTTCGTTCGGGTTAGTGTTAGGGTTAGGTTTGCGTTAGGATTAGGGTTAGGTTTAGGTTTAGGGATAGGGTTAGGTTTAGGGTAAGCGTTAGGTTTGCGTTAGGGTTAGGTGTAGGGTTAGGGTTAGAGTTATGGTTAGGGTTAGGTTTAGGGATAGGTTTGCGTTAGGGTTAGGGTTAGAGTTAGGTTTAGGGTTAGGTTTAGGGTTAGGGTTTGGGTTAGGGTTAGGGTTAGTGTAAGAGTTAGGTTTAGGGTTAGGTTTAGGGATAGGTTTGCGTTAGCATTATGGTTAGTGTTAGGGTTAGGGTTCGGGTTATGTTTAGGGTTAGGTTTGCGTTAGGGTTAGGGTTAGGCTTATGTTTAGGGTTAGGGTTAGGTTTGCGTTAGGGTTAGAGTTAGGGTTATGGTTAGGGTTAGGGTTAGGTTTGCGTTAGGTTTAGGGTTAGGGTTAGGTTTAGGGCTAGGGTTAGGGTTAGTGTTAGTGATAGGTTTGCGTTAGGGTTAGGGTTAGGGTTAGGGTTAGGGTTATGTTTAGGGATAGGTTTGCGTTAGGGTTAGGGTTAGGGTTAGGGTTGGGTTAGGGTTAGGGTAAGGGTTAGGGGTAGGGTTAGGGTTAAGCTAAGGTTTAGGGCTAGGGTTAGGGTTAGTGTTAGCGATAGGTTTGCGTTAGGGTTAGGCTTAGCGTTAGGGTTATGGTTAGGGTTAAGGTTAGGGTTAGGGTTAGGGTTAGGTTGTTTTAGGGTTAGTGTTATGGTTAGGTTTGCGTAACGGTTAGGGTTAGGGTTAGCTTTAAGGCTAGGGTTGGGGTTAGTGTTATCGTTAGGTTTGCGTTAGAGTTAGGGTTAGGTTTAGGGATAGGTTTGCATTATGGTTAGGGTTAGGGTTAGTTTTAGGGTTAGGTTTAGGGTTTGGGTTAGGTTTGCGTTAAGGTTAGGTTTAGGGTTATGGTTAGGGTTAGGGTGAGGGTTAGGTTTGCGTTAGGGTTAGGGTTAGGGTTAGGTTTAGGGTTAGGGAAAGGGTTAGGGTTAGGTTAAGGGTTAGGTTTGTTAGGGTTAGGGTTAGGGTTAGGGTTAGGGTTAGGGTTAGTTTTGCGTTAGGTTTAGTGTTAGGGTTAGGTTTAGGGTTAAGGTTAGGGTTAGGTTTAGGTTTAGGGTTAGTTTTAGGTTTATGTTTGATTTAGGGTTAGGGTTAGGGTTAGGGTTAGGGTTCGGTTTGCGTTAGGTTTAGAATTAGGGTTAGGGTTAGGGTTAGGGTTAGGTTTATTGTTAGGGTTAGGGTTAGGGTTAGGTTTGCGTTAGTGTTAGGGTTAGGGGTAGTGTTATGGTTAGGGGTAAGTTTAGGGTTTAGGGTTAGTGTTGGTGTTAGGTTTTCGTTCGGGTTAGTGTTAGGGTTAGGTTTGCGTTAGGTTTAGGGTTAAGGTTAGGTTTATGGTTAGGGTTAGCTTTGCATTAGGGTTAGGATTAGGGTTAGGTTTGCGTTTGGGTTAGGGTTAGGGTTAGGTTCGGGTTATGGTTAGGATTAGGGTTAGGGTTAGGTTTGCATTACGGTTAGGGTTAGGGTTATGATTAGGGTTAGGGTTAGGTTTGCGTTAGGGTTAGGGTTAGGGTTAACGTTAGCGTTAGGGTTAGGTTTGCGTTAGGGTTAGGGTTAGGGTTAGTGTTATGGTTAGGGTTAAGTTTAGGGTTAGGGTTAGTGTTGGTGTTAGGTTTTCGTTCGGGTTAGTGTTAGGGTTAGGTTTGCGTTAGGATTAGGGTTAGGTTTAGGTTTAGGGTTAGGGTTAGGTTTAGGGTAAGCGTTAGGTTTGCGTTAGGGTTAGGTGTAGGGTTAGGGTTAGAGTTATGGTTAGGGTTAGGTTTAGGGATAGGTTTGCGTTAGGGTTAGGGTTAGAGTTAGGTTTAGGGTTAGGTTTAGGGTTAGGGTTTGGGTTAGGGTTAGGGTTAGGTTTGCGTTAGGGTTGGGGTTAGGGTTAGTGTTATGGTTAGGGTTAAGTTTAGGGTTAGGGTTAGTGTTGGTGTTAGGTTTTCGTTCGGGTTAGTGTTAGGGTTAGGTTTGCGTTAGGATTAGGGTTAGGTTTAGGTTTAGGGTTAGGGTTAGGTTTAGGGTAAGCGTTAGGTTTGCGTTAGGGTTAGGTGTAGGGTTAGGGTTAGAGTTATGGTTAGGGTTAGGTTTAGGGATAGGTTTGCGTTAGGGTTAGGGTTAGAGTTAGGTTTAGGGTTAGGTTTAGGGTTAGGGTTTGGGTTAGGGTTAGGGTTAGGTTTGCGTTAGGGTTAGGGTTAGGGTTAAGGTTAGGTTTGCGTTAGGGTTAGGGTTAGTGTTAGGTTTAGGTTTGCGTTAGAGTTAGGATTAGGGTTAGGGTAGTTTTAGGTTTGCGTTAGGGTTAGTGTTAGGGGTTGGGTTAGGGATAGGGTTAGGTTTGCGGTAGTGTTAATATTAGTGTTATAGTTAGCGTTAGGGTAGGGTTAGGTTTGCGTTAGGGTTAGGGTTAGGGTTAGTTTTAGAGTTTGGGTTATAGTTAGGGTTAGGGTTAGTGATAGGGAAAGGGTTAGGTTTAGGTTTCGGGTTAGGTTTGCGTTAGGTTTAAGGTTTGGGTTACGTTTATTGTTAGGGTTAGGTTTGCGATAGGATTACGATTAGGTTTAGGTTTGCGTTAGGGTTAGGGTTAGG
>NC_142514.1:96015000-96020000 GCF_057876585.1 Rhinolophus sinicus
GGTTATGTTTGCGTTACGTTTAGGGTTAGGGTTAGGTTTAGGGCTAGGGTTGGGGTTAGTGTTAGCGTTAGGTTTCCGTTAGATTTAGGGTTAAGTTTAGGGTTAGGGTTAGGGTTAGGTTTAGAGATAGGTTTGCGTTATGGTTAGGGTTAGGGTTAGGGTTAGGGTTAGGGTAGGGTTAGGTTTAGGGTTAGGGATAGGTTTAGGGTTAAGTTTAGGGTTAGGTTTGAGTTAGGGTTATGGTTAGGGTTAGAGTTAGGGTTAGGGTTAGGTTAGCGTTAGGTTTAGGGTTAGGGTTAGGTTTAGGGTTAAGGTTAGGGTTAGGTTTAGGGTTAGGGTTAGGTTTAGGTTTAGGTTTGAGTTAGGGTTAGGGTTAGGGTTAGGGTTAGGGTTAGGGTTAGGGTTAGGTTTGCGTTAGGGTTAGGGATAGGGTTAGGGTTAGGGTTACGGTTAGGTTTGCGTTAGGGTTAGAGTTAGGGTTAGGGTTAGGGTTAGGGTTAGGTTTATACTCAGGGTTAGGGTTAGGGTTAGGTTTGCGTTAGGGTTAGGGTTAGGGTTAACGTTAGCGTTAGGGTTAGGTTGCGTTAGGGTTAGGTTTATGGTTAGTGTGAGGGTTAGGGTTAGGTTTAGGGTTAGGGTAAGTGTTGGTGTTAGGTTTTCGTTCAAGTTAGTGTTAGGGTTAGGTTTGCGTTAGGATTAGGGTTAGGGTTAGGTTTAGGTTTAGGGTTAGGTTTAGGTTTCGCGTTAGGTTTGTGTGAGGGTTAGGGTTAGGGTTAGGTGTAGGGTTAGGGTTAGAGTTAGAGTTAGGGTTAGGTTTAGGGATAGGTTTGCGGTAGAGTTAGGGTTAGGGTTAAGGTTAGGTTTGCGTTAGGGTTAGGGTTAGTGTTAGGTTTAGGTTTGTGTTAGAGTTAGGGTTAGGGTTAAGGTAGTGTTAAATTTGCGTTAGGGTTAGTGTTACGGGTATGGTTAGGGATAGGGTTAGGTTTGCGTTAGTGTTAATATTAGTGTTATATTTAGCGTTAGGGTAGGTTTAGGTTTGCGTTATGTTTAGGTTTAGGGTTAGTTATAGAGTTTGGGTAAGAGTTAGGGTTAGGGTTAGTGTTAGGGAAAGGGTTAGGTTTAGGGTTAGGTTAGGTTTGCGACAGGATTAGGATTAGGGTTAGGTTAGCGTTAGGGTTAGGGTTAGGGTTAGGTTCGTGTTAGGGTTAGGGTTAGGGTTAGTTTTGCCTTAGGGTAGGGTTAGTGTTATGGTTAGGTTTAGGTTTAAGTTTGCATTAGGGTTAGGGTTAGGGTTAGGGGTACGGTTAGGGTTAGGGTTAGGGTTAGGATTAGGGTTAGGTTTGGGGATAGGTTTGCGTTAGGGTTAGTGTTAGGGTTAGGTTTAGGGTTAGGGTTAGGGTTAGGGTTAGGTTTATTGTTAGGGTTAGGTTTGCATTAGGGTTAGGGTTAGGGTTAGGGTTAGGGTTAGGTGTAGGGTTAGGAATAGGGTTAGGGATAAGTTCAGGGTTAGGTTTGAGTGAGGGCTAGTGTTAGGGTTAGGGTTAGGGTTAGGTTTGCGTTAGGGTTAGGGTTAGGGTTAGGGTTAGGGTTAGGGTTAGGTTTGCATTAGGGTTAGGTTTTGGGTTAGGTTTAGAGTTAGGATTAGTGTTAGGGTTAGGGTTAGGTTGCGTTAGGTTTAGGGTTAAGGTTAGCTTTATGGTTAGGGTTAGCTTTGCAATAGGGTTAGGATTAGGGTTAGATTTGCATTAGGGTTAGGGTTAGGGTTATTTTCGGGTTATGGTTAGAGTTAGGGTTAGGGATAGGTTTGCGTTAGGGTTAGGGTTAGGGTTAGGTTTAGGTTTAGGGATAGGTTTGCGTTAGGGTTAGTGTTAGGGTTAGGTTTAGGGTTAAGGTTAGGGTTAGGGTTAGGTTTGCGTTAAGGTTTGGTTTAGGGTTATGGTTAGGGTTATTGTTAGTATTAGGTTTGCGTTAGGGTTAGGGTTATGGTTAGGGTTATGGTTAGGTGTAGGGTTAGGAATAGGGTTAGGGATAAGTTCAGGGTTAGGTTTGAGTGAGGGCTAGTGTTAGGGTTAGGGTTAGGGTTAGGTTTGCGTTAGGGTTAGGGTTAGGGTTAGGGTTAGGGTTAGGTTTCCATTAGTGTTAGGTTTTGGGTTAGGTTTAGAGTTAGGATTAGTGTTAGGGTTAGGGTTAGGTTTGCGTTAGGGTTAGGCTTAAGGTTAGCTTTATGGTTAGGGTTAAGTTTGCAATAGTGTTAGGATTAGCGTTAGATTTGCATTAGGGTTAGGGTTAGGTTTGCGACAGGATTAGGATTAGGGTTAGGTTAGCGTTAGGGTTAGGGTTAGGGTTAGGTTCGTGTTAGGGTTAGGGTTAGGGTTAGTTTTGCCTTAGGGTAGCGTTAGTGTTATGGTTAGGTTTAGGTTTAAGTTTGCATTAGGGTTAGGGTTAGGGTTAGGGGTACGGTTAGGGTTAGGGTTAGGGTTAGGGTTAAGGTTAGGTTTAGGGAGAGGTTTGCGTTAGGGTTAGTGTTAGGGTTAGGTTTAGGGTTAGGGTTAGGTTTAGGGTTAGGGTTAGGGTTAGGGTTAGGGTTAAGTTTAGGGTTAGGGTTAGGGTTAGGTTCGTGTTATGATTAGGGTTAGGGTTAGGGTTCGGTTTTTGTTAGGGTTAGGGTTAGGGTTATGATTAGGGTTAGATTTAGGTTTGCGTTAGGGTTAGAGTTAGGGTTAGGGTTAGGATTAGGGTTAGGTTTGCGTTTGGGTTAGGGTTAGAGTTAGTGTTAGGGTTAGGTTTAAGGTTTGGGTTAGGGTTAGTGTTAGTGTTAGGTTTTCGTTAGGGTTAGTGTTAGGGTTGGGTTTGCGTTAGGTTAGGGTTAGGGTTATATTTAGGGCTAGGGTTAGGTTTAGGGTTAGCGTTAAATTTGCTTTAGGGTTAGGGTTAAGTTTAGGTGTAGGGTTAGGGTTAGAGTTAGGGTTAGGGTTAGGTTTAGGGATTGGTTTGCGTTAGGGTTAGGGTTATGGTTAGGGTTAGGTTTAGGGTTAGGGTTAGGGTTAGGGTTAAGGTTAGGTTTGCGTTAGGTTTAGGGTTAGGGTTAGGTTTAGGGTTAGGTTTGCGTTAGGGTTAGGGTTAGTGTTAAGGTTAGGTTTGCGTTAGGGTTAGGGTTAGGGTTAGTGTTAGGGTTAGTTTTAGGTTTAGGTTTGCGTTAGAGTTAGGGTTAGGGTTAGGTTTGCGTTAGGTTTAGGGTTAGGGTTAGGTTTGGGTTAGGGATAGGGTTAGGGTTATGATTAGCGTTAGGGTTAGGTTTGCGTTAGGGTTAGAATTAGGGTTAGGGTTAGGGTTAGGGTTAGGTATGCCTTAGGGTTAGGGTTAGGGTTAGTGTTAAGGTTAGGTTTCGTCAGGGTTAGTGTTAGGGTTAGGTTTGCGTTAGGATTAGTGTTAGGGTTAGGTTCAGGTCTAGGGTTAGGGTTAGGGTTAGCGTTAGGTTTGCGCTAGGGTTAGGGTTAGCGTTAGGGTTAGGGTTCGAATTAGGGTTAGGTTTAGGTTTAGGGATAGGTTTGCGATAGGGTTAGGGTTAGGGTTAGGTTTAGGTTTTGGGTTAGGGTTAGGGTTAGGTTTTCGTTAGGGTTAGTGTTATGGTTAGGTTTGCGTAACGGTTAGGGTTAGGGTTAGCTTTAAGGCTAGGGTTGGGGTTAGTGTTAGCGTTAGGTTTGCGTTAGAGTTAGGGTTAGGTTTAGGGATAGGTTTGCATTATGGTTAGAGTTAGGGTTAGGTTTAGGGTTAGGTTTAGGGTTTGGGTTAGGTTTGCATTAAGGTTAGGTTTAGGGTTATGGTTAGGGTTAGGGTTAGGGTTAGGTTTGCGTTAGGGTTAGGGTTAGGGTTAGGTTTAGGGTTAGGGAAAGGGTTAGGGTTAGGTTAAGGGTTAGGTTTGTTAGGGTTAGGGTTAGGGTTAGGGTTAGGGTTAGGGTTAGTTTTGCGTTAGGTTTAGTGTTAGGGTTAGGTTTAGGGTTAAGGTTAGGGTTAGGTTTAGGTTTAGGGTTAGTTTTAGGTTTATGTTTGATTTAGGGTTAGGGTTAGGGTTAGGGTTAGGGTTCGGTTTGCGTTAGGTTTAGAGTTAGGGTTAGGGGTAGGGTTAGGGTTAGGTTTATTGTTAGGGTTAGGGTTAGGGTTAGGTTTGCGTTAGTGTTAGGGTTAGGGGTAGTGTTATGGTTAGGGGTAAGTTTAGGGTTTAGGGTTAGTGTTGGTGTTAGGTTTTCGTTCGGGTTAGTGTTAGGGTTAGGTTTGCGTTTGGGTTAGGGTTAGGGTTAGGTTCGGGTTATGGTTAGAATTAGGGTTAGGGTTAGGTTTGCGTTACGGTTAGGGTTAGGGTTATTATTAGGGTTAGGGTTAGGTTTGCGTTAGGGTTAGGGTTAGGGTTAACGTTAGCGTTAGGGTTAGGTTTGCGTTAGGGTTAGGGTTAGGGTTAGTGTTATGGTTAGGGTTAAGTTTAGGGTTAGGGTTAGTGTTGGTGTTAGGTTTTCGTTCGGGTTAGTGTTAGGGTTAGGTTTGCGTTAGGATTAGGGTTAGGTTTAGGTTTAGGGTTAGGGTTAGGTTTAGGGTAAGCGTTAGGTTTGCGTTAGGGTTAGGTGTAGGGTTAGGGTTAGAGTTATGGTTAGGGTTAGGTTTAGGGATAGGTTTGCGTTAGGGTTAGGGTTAGAGTTAGGTTTAGGGTTAGGTTTAGAGTTAGGGTTTGGGTTAGGGTTAGGGTTAGTTTTGCGTTAGGGTTAGGGTTAGGGTTAAGGTTAGGTTTGCGTTAGGGTTAGGGTTAGTGTTAGGTTTATGTTTGCGTTAGAGTTAGGATTAGGGTTAGGGTAGTTTTAGGTTTGCGTTAGGGTTAGTGTTAGGGGTTGGGTTAGGGATAGGGTTAGGTTTGCGGTAGTGTTAATATTAGTGTTATAGTTAGCGTTAGGGTAGGGTTAGGTTTGCGTTAGGGTTAGGGTTAGGGTTAGTTTTAGAGTTTGGGTTAGAGT
>NC_142514.1:96027500-96062500 GCF_057876585.1 Rhinolophus sinicus
GGGTTAGGGTTCGAGTTAGGGTTAGGTTTAGGTTTAGGGATAGGTTTGCAATAGGGTTAGGGTTAGGGTTAGGTTTAGGTTTTGGGTTAGGGTTAGGGTTAAAGTTAGGTTTGAGTTTGGGTTAGGGTTAGGGTTAAGGTTAGGGTTAGGTTTTCGTTAGGGTTATTGTTATGGTTAGGTTTGCGTTAGGGTTAGGGATAGGGTTAGGTGTAGGGTTATGGTTAGAGTTAGGGTTAGGGTTAGGTTTAGGGATAGGTTTTCGTTAGGGTTAGGGTTAGGGTTAGGGTTAGGGTTAGGGTTAGGGTGAGGTTTAGGATTAGGTTTACAGTTCGGGTTAGGGTTAGGTTTGCGTTAGGGTTAGGGTTAGGGTTAAGGTTAGGTTTGCGTTAGGGTTAGGGTTATGGTTAGTGTTAGGGTTAGTGTTTGGTTTAGGTTTGCGTTAGGGTTAGGGTTAGGGTTAGGGTTTGGTTTGCGTTATGGTAAGGGTTAGGGTTAGGTTTGCGTTAGGGTTAAGGTTATGGTTAGGTTCGGGTTCGGGTTAGGGTTAGGGTTAGGGTTAAGTTTAAGTTATGGTAAGGGTTAGGGTTAGGTTTGCGTTAGGGTTAGGGTTATGGTTAGGTTCGGGTTTGGGTTAGGGTTAGGGTTAGTGTTAGGGTTAGGTTTGCGTTAGCGTTAGCGTTAGGGTTAGGGTTAGTGTTAGGGTTAGGTTTGCGTTAGGGTTAGGGTTACGGTTAGGGTTAGGTTTAGGTTTGCGTTAGGGTTAGAGTTAGGTTTAGTGTTAGGGTTTCAGTTAGGTTTAGGTTTAGGTTTGCCTTAGGGTTAGGGTTAGGGTTAGTGTTAGTGTTAGGATTAAGGTTAGGGTTAGGGTTAGTGTTAGAGTTAGGTTTAGGGTTAGGTTTAGGGATAGGTTTGCGTTAGCATTAGGGTTAGGGTTAGGGTTAGGGTTCGGGTTATGTTAAGGGTTAGGTTTGCGTTAGGGTTAGGGTTAGGCTTATGTTTAGGGTTAGGGTTAGGTTTGCGTTAGGGTTAGAGTTAGGGTTATGGTTAGGGTTAGAGTTAGGTTTGCGTTAGGGTTAGGGTTAGATTTGGTTTAGGACTAGGGTTAGGGTTAGTGTTAGCGATAGGTTTGCGTTAGGGTTAGGGTTAGGGTTAGGGTTAGGGTTAGGGTTAGGTTTAGAGATAGGTTTGCGTTAGGGTTAGGGTTAGGGTTAGGTTTGGGTTAGGGTTAGGGTAAGGGTTAGGGGTAGGGTTAGGGTTAGGGCAAGGTTTGTGTTTGGGTTAGGCTTAGGGTTAGGGTTAGGGTTAGGGTTAAGGATAGGGTTAGGGTTAGGGTTAGGGTTAGGTTTTCGTTAGGGTTAGTGTTATGGTTAGGTTTGCGTTACGGTTAGGGTTAGGGTTAGGTTTAAGGCTAGGGTTGGGGTTAGTGTTAGCGTTAGGATTGCCTTAGAGTTAGGGTTAGGTTTAGGGATAGGTTTGCATTATGGTTAGGGTTAGGGTTAGATTTAGGGTTTGGGTTAGGTTTGCGTGAAGGTTAGGTTTAGGGTTATGTTTAGGGTTAGGGTTAGTGTTAGGTTTGCGTTAGGGTTAGGGTTAGGGTTAGGGTTAGGTTTAGGGTTACGGAAAGTGTTAGGGTTAGGTTAAGGGTTAGGTTTGTTAGGGTTAGCGTTAGGGTTAGGTTTAGGGTTAGGGAAAGTGTTAGGGTTAGGTTAAGGGTTAGGTTTGTTAGGGTTAGGGTTAGGGTTAGGGTTAAGGTTAGGGTTAGGTTTAGGTTTAGGGTTAGTTTTAGGTTTATGTTTGAGTTAGGGTTAGGGTTAGGGTTCGGGTTAGGGTTCGGTTTGCGTTAGGTTTAGACTTAGGGTTAGGGTTAGTGTTAGGGTTAGGTTTATTTTTAGGGTTAGGGTTAGGGTTAGGTTTGCGTTAGGGTTAGGGTTAGTGTTAGTGTTATGGTTAGGGTTAAGTTTAGGGTTAGGGTTAGTGTACGTGTTAGGTTTTCGTTCGGGTTAGTGTTAGGGTTAGGTTTGCCTTAGGGTTAGAGTTAGGTTTATGTTTTGGGTTAGCTTTGCATTAGGGTTAGGATTAGGGTTAGGTTTGCGTTTGGGTTATGGTTAGGGTTAGGTTCGGGTTATGGTTAGAGGTAGGGTTAGGATTAGGTTTGCGTTACGGTTAGGGTTAGGGTTATGATTAGGGTTAGGGTTAGGTTTGCGTTAGGTTTAGGGTTAGGGTTAACGTTAGCGTTAGGGTTAGGTTTGCGTTAGGGTTAGGGTTAGGGTTAACGTTAGTGTTAGGGTTAGGTTTGCGTTAGGATTAGGGTTAGGGTAAGGTTTAGGGTTAGGGTTAGGTTTAGGGTTAACGTTAGGTTTGCGTTAGGGTTAGGGTTAGGGTTAGGTGTAGAGTTAGGGTTAGAGTTATGGTTAGGGTTAGGTTTAGGGATAGGTTTGCGTTAGGGTTAGGGTTAGGGTTAGGTTTAGGGTTAGGGTTTGGTTTAGGTTTAGGGTTAGGTTTGCGTTAGGGTTAGGGTTAGGGTTAAGGTTAGGTTTGCGTTAGGGTTAGGGTTAGTGTTAGGTTTAGGTTTGCGTTAGAGTTAGGTTTAGGGTTAGGGTAGTGTTAGGTTTGCGTTAGGGTAAGTGTTAGGGGTTGGGTTAGGGATAGGGTTAGGTTTGCGTTAGTGTTAATATTAGTGTTATAGTTAGCGTCAGGGTAGGGATAGGTTTGCGTTAGGGTTAGGTTTAGGGTTAGTTTTAGAGTTTGGGTTAGAGTTAGGGTTAGGTTTAGTGTTAGGGAAAGGGTTAGGTTCAGGTTTCGGGTTAGGTTTGCGTTAGGTTTAAGGTTTGGGTTACGTTTATTGTTAGGGTTAGGTTTGCGATAGGATTAGGTTTAGGGTTAGGTTTGCGTTAGGGTTAGGTTTAGGGTTAGGTTCGGGTTAGGGTTAGGGTTATGGTTAGGTTTGCCTTAGGGTAGGGTTAGTGTTATGGTTAGGGTTAGGGTTAAGTTTGCTTTAGGGTTAGGGTTAGGGTTAGGGGTACGGTTAGGGTTAGGGTTAGGGTAGGGTTAGGGTTGGGGTTAGGTCTAGGGATAGGTTTGCGTTAGGGTTAGGGTTAGGGTTAGGTTTTTGGTTGGAGTTAGTGTTAGGGATAGGTTTGCGTTAAGGTTTGGTTTAGGGTTATAGTTAGGGTTAGGGTTAGGGTTAGGTTTGCGTTAGGGTTAGGGTTAGGGTTATGGTTAGGTGTAGGGTTAGGGATAGGGTTAGGGTTAGGTTCAGGGTTAGGTTTGAGGTAGGGTTAGTGTTAGGGTTATGGTTAGGGTTAGTTTTGCGTTAGGGTTAGGGTTAGGTTTAGGGTTAGAATTAGGGATATGGTTAGGTTTACGATAGGGTTAGGGTTAGGGTTAAGGTTAGTCTTGCATTAGGGTTAGGGTTAAGGTTAGTGTTAGGGTTAGTGTGAGGTTTAGGTTTGCGTTAGAGTTAGGGTTAGGGTCAGGGTTAGGGTTAGGTTTGCGTTAGGGTTAGGGTTAGGGTTAGGGTTAGGTTTGCTTTAGTGTTAGTGTTAGTGTTATAGTTAGCGTTAGAGTTAGGGTTAGGTTTGCGTTAGGGTTAGGTTTAGGGTTAGTTTTAGAGTTTGGGTTAGAGTTAGGGTCAGGGTTAGTGTTAGGGAAAGGGTTAGGTTTAGGTTTAAGGTTAGGTTTACGTTAGGTTTAGGGTTTAGGTTACGTTTATGGTTATGGTTAGGTTTACAATAGGATTAGGATTAGGGTTAGGTTTGCGTTAGGGTTAGGGTTAGGGTTAGCTTCGTGTTAGGGTTAGGGTTAGGGTTAGATTTGCGTTAGGGTAGGGTTAGTGTTATGGTTAGGGTTAGGGTTAGGTTTGCGTTAGGGTTAGGGTTAGGGTTAGGGTTAGGGTTAGGGTTAGGGATAGGGTTAAGGTTAGGGTTAGGGTTAGGGTAAGGGTTAGGTTTTTGTTAGGGTTAGTGTCATTGTTAGGTTTGCGTTACGGTTAGGGTAGGGTTAGGTTAAAGGCTAGGGTTGGGGTTAGTGTTAGCGTTAGGTTTGCGTTAGAGTTAGGGTTAAGTTTAGGGTTAGGTTTGAGTTAGGGTTATGGTTAGGGTTAGAGTTAAGGTTAGGGTTAGGTTTGCGTTAGGTTTAGGGTTAGGGTTAGGTTTAGTGTTAAGGTTAGGGTTACGTTTAGGGTTAGGGTTAGGTTTAGGTTTAGGTTTGAGTTAGGGTTAGGGTTAGGGTTAGTGTTAGGTTTGCGTTAGGGTTAGGGTTAGGGTAAGGGTTAGGGTTAGGGTTACGGTTAGGTATGCGTTAGGGTTAGAGTTAGGGTTAGGGTTAAGGTTAGGGTTAGGTTTATACTTAGGGTTAGGGTTAGGGTTAGGTTTGCGTTAGGGTTAGGGTTTGGTTTACGGTTAGGGTTAGCTTTTCATTAGGGTTAGGATTAGGGTTAGGTTTGCGTTTGGGTTAGGGTTAGGGTTAGGTTCGGGTTATGGTTAGAGTTAGGGTTAGGGTTAGGTTTGCGTTACGGTTAGGGATAGGGTTATGATTAGGGTTAGGGTTAGGTTTGCGTTAGGGTTAGGGTTAGGGTTAACGTTAGCGTTAGGGTTAGGTTTTCGTTAGGGTTAGGTTTAGGGTTAGTGTGAGGGTTAGGGTTAAGTTTAGGCTTAGGTTAAGTGTTGGTGTTAGGTTTTCGTTCAGGTTAGTGTTAGGGTTAGGGTTGCGTTAGGATTAGGGTTAGGGTTAGGTTTAGGGTTAGGGTTAGGTTTATGGTTAGCGTTAGGTTTGCGTTAGGGTTAGGGTTAGGGTTAGGTGTAGGGTTAGGGTTAGAGTTAGGGTTAGGTTTAGGTTTAGGGATAGGTTTGCGTTAGGGTTAGGGTTAGGGTTAGGTTTAAGGTTAGGTTTAGGGTTAGGTTTGGGTTAGGGTTAGGGTTAGGTTTGCGTTAGGGTTAGGGTTAGGGTTAAGGTTAGGTTTGCGTTAGGGTTAGGGTTAGTGTTAGGTTTAGGTTTGCGTTAGAGTTAGGGTTAGGGTTAGGGTAGTGTTAGGTTTGCGTTAGGGTTAGTGTTAGGGGTACGGTTAGGGATAGGGTTAGGTTTGCGTTAGTGTTAATATTAGTGTTATATTTAGCGTTAGGGTAGGTTTAGGTTTGCGTTAGGGTTAGGTTTAGGGTTAGTTTTAGAGTTTCGGTAAGAGTTAGGGTTAGGGTTAGTGTTAGGGAAAGGGTTAGGTTTGGGGTTAGTTTTGCCTTAGGGTAGGGTTAGTGTTATGGTTAGGGTTAGGGTTAAGTTTGCATTAGGGTTAGGGTTAGGGTTAGGGGTACGGTTAGGGTTAGGGTTAGGGTTAGGTTTAGGGTTAGGTTTAGGGATAGGTTTGCGTTAGGGTTAGGGTTAGGGTTAGGGTTAGGGTTAGGTGTAGGGTTAGGGATAGGGTTAGGGATAGGGTCAGGGATAGGTTTGAGTTAGGGTTAGTGTTAGGGTTAGGGTTAGGGTTAGGTATGCGTTAGGGTTATGGTTAGGGTTAGGGTTAGGGTTAGGATTAGGGTTAGGGTTAGCTTTGCAATAGGGTTAGGATTAGGGTTAGATTTGCATTAGGGTTAGGGTTACGGTTTTGTTCGGGGTATGGTTAGAGTTAGGGTTAGGGTTAGGTTTGCGTTAGGGTTAGTGTTAGGGTTATGATTAGGGTTAGGGTTAGTTTTGCGTTAGGGTTAGAGTTAGGTTTAGGGTTAGGTTTAGGGATAGGTTTGCGTTAGGGTTTGGGTTAGGGTTAGGGTTAGGGTTAGGTTTGCGTTAAGTTTATGGTTAGGGTTAATGTTAGAGTTAGGGTTAGGGTTAGGTTTAGGTTCGGGTTATGATTAGGGTTAGGGTTAGGGTTCGGTTTGTGTTAGGGTTAGGGTTAGGGTTATGATTAGGGTTAGATTTAGGTTTGCGTTAGGGTTAGAGTTAGTGTTAGGGTTAGGATTAGGGTTAGGTTTGCGTTAGGGTTAGGGTTAGAGTTAGTGTTAGGGTTAGGTTTAAGGTTAGGGTTAGGGTTAGTGTTAGTGTTAGGTTTTCGTTAGGGTTAGTGTTAGGGTTAGGTTTGCGTTAGGATTAGGGTTAGGGTTATATTTAGGGCTAGGGTTAGGTTTAGGGTTAGCGTTAGGTTTGCTTTAGGGTTAGGTTTAGGGTTAGGTGTAGGGTTAGGGTTAGAGTTAGGGTTAGGGTTAGGTTTAGGTATTGGTTTGCGTTATGGTTAGGGTTAGGGTTAGGGTTAGGTTTAGGGTTAGGGTTAGGGTTAGGGTTAAGGTTAGGTTTGCGTTAGGTTTAGGGTTAGGGTTAATGTTAGGGTTAGGTTTGCGTTAGGGTTAGGGTTAGTGTTAAGGTTAGGTTTGCGTTAGGGTTAGGGTTAGGGTTAATGTTAGGGTTAGTTTTAGGTTTAGATTTGCGTTAGAGTTAGGGTTAGGGTTAGGTTTACGTTAGGTTTAGGGTTAGGGTTAGGTTCGGCTTAGGGTTAGGGTTAGGGCTAGTGTTAGGGTTACGGGTTAGGTTTGGGTTAGGGTTAGGGTTATGGTTAGCGTTAGGGTTAGGTTTGCGTTAGGGTTAGAATTAGGGTTAGGGTTAGGGTTAGGTTTGCCTAAGGGTTAGGGTTAGGTTAGTGTTATGGTTAGGTTTCGATAGGGTTAGTGTTAGGGTTAGGTTTGCGTTAGGATTAGTGTTAGGGTTAGGTTCAGGTCTAGGGTTAGGGTTAGGGTTAGCGTTAGGTTTGCGCTAGTGTTAGGGTTAGCGTTAGGGTTAGGGTTCGAGTTAGGGTTAGGGTTAAGGTTAGGTTTGAGTTTGGGTTAGTGTTAGGGTTAGGGTTAGGGTTAGGTTTAGGGTTAGGGATAGGGTTAGGGTTAGGTTTAGGTTTAGGTTTAGGTTTGAGTTAGGGTTAGGGTTAGGGTTAGGTTTAGGGTTAGGGTTAGGTTTGCGTTAGGGTTAGGATTAGGGTTAGGTTTAGAGTTAGGGTTAGGGTTAGGGTTAGGGTTAGGTTTGCGTTAGGGTTAGGGTTAGGATTAGGTTTATGGTTAGGGTTAGCTTTTCAATAGGGTTAGAATTAGGGTTAGGTTTGCGTTAGGATTAGTGTTAGGGTTAGGTTTAGGTCTAGGGTTAGGGTTAGGGTTAGCGTTAGGTTTGTGCTATGGTTAGGGTTAGCGTTAGGTTTAGGGTTCGAGTTAGGTTTAGGTTTACGTTTAGGGATAGGTTTGCGATAGGGTTAGGGTTAAGGTTAGGTTTAGGTTTGGGTTAGGGTTAGGGTTAGGGTTAGGTTTGAGTTTGGGTTAGGGTTAGGGTTAGGGTTAGGGTTAGGATTAGGTTTACGTTAAGGTTAAGTTTAAGGTTATGGTTATGGTTAGGTTTAGGGTTAGGGTTAGGGTTAGGGTTAGGGTTAGGGTTAGGGTTAAGTTTGCGTTAGTGTTAGGGTTAGGTTTAGGGTTAGCTTTGCGTTACGGTTAGGCTTAGGTTTAGTGATAGGGTTAGTGTTAGGTTTCGGTTTGCGTAAGAGTTATGGTTAGGGTTAGGGTTAGTGTTAGGTTTTCGTTAGGGTTAGTGTTAGGGTTAGGTTTGCGTTAGGATAAGGGTTAGGGTTAGGTTTAGGGCTAGAGTTAGGGTTAGGGTTAGCGTTAGGTTTGCGTTAGGGTTAGGGTTAGGGTTAGGTGTAGGGTTAGGGTTAGAGTTAGGATTAGGTTTAGGTTTAGGGATATGTTTCCGTTAGGGTTAGCGTTAGGGTTAGAGTTATGTTTAGGGTTAGGGTTAGGGTTAAGGTTAGGTTTGCGTTAGGGTTAGAGTTAGGGTTAAGGTTAGGGTTAGGGTTAAGTTTAGGTTTTCGTTAGGGTTAGGGTTAAGGTTAGGGTTAGGTTTGCGTTAGGATTAGGGTTAGTGTTAAGGTTAGCTTTAGTGTTAGGTTTAGGTTTGCGTTAGAGTTAGGGTTAGGGTTAGGGTTAGGGTTAGGGTTAGGGTTAGGTTTGCGTTATGGTAAGGGTTAGGGTTAGGTTTGCGTTAGGGTTAGGTTTAGGTTCGGGTTAGGGTTCGGGTTCGGGTTCGGGATAGGGTTAGGGTTAGGGTTAGGTTTGCCTTAGGGTTAGGGTTAGTGTTATGGTTAGGGTTAGGATTAGGTTTGCGTTAGGGTTAGAGTTAGGGTTAGGTTTAGGGTTAGTGTTAGGGTTAGGTTTGCATTAGGGTTAGGGTTAGGGTTAGGGTTAGTGTTAGGGTTAGGGTTAAAGTTAGGGTTATGGTTAGGTTTAGGGTTAGGTTTGCATTAGGGTTACGGTTAGGGTTAGTGTTAGGATTAGTTTTAGGGTTATGTTTGCGTTAGGGTTACGGTTAGGGTTAGGATTAGGGTTAGGGTTAGGGTTAGGTTTAGGGTTAGTATTGCGTTATGGCTAGGGTTATGGTTATGGTTGGGTTAGGGTTAGATTTGCGTTAGGGTTAGGTTTAGGGTAAGGTTTAGAGTAGGGTTAGGGTTAGGGTTAGGGTTAGGGTTAGGGTTAGATTTAGGGATATGTTTGCGTTAGGGTTAGAGTTAGGGTTAGGGTTAGGTTTAGGGATTGGTTTGCGTTAGGGTTAGGGTTAGGGTTAGGGATAGGTTTAGGGTTGGGGTTAGTGTTAGGGTTAAGGTTAGATTTGCGTTAGGTTTAGGTTTAGGGTTAGGGTTAAGTTTAGGTTTGCGTTAGGGTTAGGGTTAGGGTTAAGGTTAGGTTTGCGTTAGGGTTAATGTTAGGGTTAGTGTTATGTTTAGGTTTGCGTTAGAGTTAGGGTTAGGGTTAGGTTCTGCTTAGGGTTAGGGTTAGGGTTAGTGTTAGGCTTAGGATTAGGTTTGGGTTAGAGTTAGGGTTAGGGTTATGGTTAGCGTTAGGGTTAGGTTTGCGTTAGGGTTAGAATTAGGATTAGGGTTAGGGTTAGGTTTGCCTTAGGGTTAGGGTTAGGGTTAGTGTTAGTGTTAGGTTTCGTTAGGGTTAGGTTTGTGTTAGGATTAGTGTTAGGGTTAGGTTCAGGTCTAGGATTATGGTTAGGGTTAGCGTTAGGTTTGCGCTAGGGTTAGGGTTAGCGTTAGGGTTAGGTTTCGAGTTAGGGTTAGGTTTAGGTTTAGGGATAAGTTTGCGATAGGGTTAGGGTTAGGGTTAGGTTTAGGGTTTGGGTTAGGGTTAGGGTTAAGGTTAGGTTTGAGTTTGGGTTAGGGTTAGGGTTAGGGTTAGGGTTAGGTTTAGGGATAGGTTTGCGTTAGCGTTAGGGTTAGGGTTAGGGTTAGGTTTAGGGTTAGGTTTAGGGTTAGCGTTAGGTTTGCGTTAAGGTTAGGTTTAGGTTTATGGTTATGGTTAGGGTTAGGTTTGCGTTAGGGTTAGGGTTAGGGTTAGGTTTAGTGTTAGGGATAGGGTTAGGGTTAGGTTTATGGTTAGGTTTGAGTTAGGGTTATGGTTATGGTTAGGGTTAGGGTTAGGTTTGCGTTAGGGTTAGGGTTAGGGTTAAGGTTAGGTTTAGGTTTAGGGATAGGGTTAGGGTTAGGTTTAGGTTTAGGTTTGAGTTAGGGTTAGGGTTAGGGTTAGGGTTATGGTTAGCGTTAGGGTTATGTTTGCGTTAGGCGTATAGTTAGGGTTAGGGTTAGGATTAGGGTTAGGGTTAGGGTTAGGTTTGCCATAGGGTTAGGGTTAGGGTTAGTGTTAGGGTTAGGTTTCGTTAGGATTAGTGTTAGTGGTAGGTTTGCATTAGGGTTAGGTTTAGATTTAGGTTTAGAGTTAGGGTTTTGTTTAGGGTTAGGGTTAGGTTTGCGTTTGGTTTAGGGTTAGGGTTAGGTTTATGGTTAGGGTTAGCTTTGCAATAGGGTTAGGATTAGGGTTAGGTTTGCGTTAGGGTTAGGGTTAAGGTTAGGTTCGGGTTATGATTAGGGTTAGGGTTAGGGTTCGGTTTTTGTTAGGGTTAGGGTTAGGGTTATGATTAGCGTTAGATTTAGGTTTGCGTTATGGTTAGAGTTAGGGTTAGGGTTCGGGTTAGGGTTAGGTTTGCGTTAGGGTTAGGGTTAGAGTTAGTGTTAGGGTTTGGTTTAAGGTTAGGGTTAGGGTTAGTGTTAGTGTTAGGTTTTCGTTAGGGTTAGTGTTAGGGTTATGTTTGCGTTAGAATTAGGGTTAGGGTTATATTTAGGGCTAGTGTTAGGTTTAGGGTTAGCGTTAGGTTTGCTTTAGGGTTAGGGTTAGGGTTAGGTGTAGTGTTAGGGTTTGAGTTAGGGTTAGGGTTAGGTTTAGGGATTGGTTTGCTTTAGGGTTAGGGTTAGGGTTAGGGTTAGGTTTAGGGTTAGGGTTAGTGTTAGGGTTAAGGTTAGGTTTGCGTTAGGTTTAGGGTTAGGGTTAGGGTTAGGGTTAGGTTTGAGTTAGGGTTAGGGTTAAGGTTAAGGTTAGGTTTGCGTTTGGGTTAGGGTTATGGTTAATGTTAGGGATAGTGTTAGGTTTAGGTTTGCGTTAGAGTTAGGGTTAGGGTTAGGTTTGCGTTAGGTTTAGGGTTAGGGTTAGGTTCGGCTTAGGGTTAGGGTTAGGGATAGTGTTAGGGTTAGGGTTAGGTTTTGGTTAGGGTTAGGATTAGGGTTATGGTTATCGTTAGGGTTAGGTTTGCGTTAGGGTTAGAATTAGGGTCAGGGTTAGGGTTAGTGTTAGGTTTTCCTTAGGGTTAGGGTTAGGGTTAGTGTTAGGGTTAGGTTTCGTTAGGGTTAGTGTTAGGGTTAGGTTTGCGTTAGGATTAGTGTTAGGGTTAGGTTCAATTCTAGGGTTAGGGTTAGGGTTAGTTTTAGGGTTTGGTTTAGGGTTAGGGTTAAGGTTAAGTTTGAGTTTGGGTTAGGGTTAGGGTTTGGGTTAGGGTTAGGGTTTGGTTTGCGTTAGGATTAGTGTTAGGGTTATGTTCAGGTTTAGGGTTAGGGTTAGGGTTAGCGTTAAGTTTGCGCTAGAGTTAGGATTAGCGTTAGGTTTAGGGTTCGAGTTAGGGTTAGGTTTAGGTTTAGGGATAGGTTTGCGATAGGGTTAGGGTTAGGGTTAGGTTTAGGGTTAGGTTTAGGGCTAGGGTTAGGGTTAGCGTTAGATTTGCGTTAGGGTTAGGTTTAGTGTTAGGGGTAGGGTTAGGTTAAGGTTAGGTTTGCGTTAGTGTTAATGTTAGTGTTATAGTTATCGTTAGGGTTAGGGTTAGGTTTGCGTTAGGGTTAGGTTTAGGGTTAGTTTTAGAGTTTGGGTTAGAGTTAGGGTTAGTGTTAGTGTTAGGGAAAGGGTTAGGTTTACGGTTAGGGTTAGGTTTGCGTTAGGTTTAAGGTTTGGGTTACGTTTATGGTTAGGGTCAGGTTTGCGATAGGATTAGGATTAGGGTTAGGTTTGCGTTAGGGTTAGGGTTAGGGTTAGGTTCGGGTTAGGGTTAGGGTTAGGGTTAAGTTTGCCTTAGGGTAGGGTTAGTGTTATGGTTAGGGTTAGGGCTAAGTTTGCGTTAGGGTTAGGGTTAGGGTTAGGGGTAGGTTTAGGGTTAGGTTTAGGTTTGTCTTAGTGTTAGTGTTAGGGTTAGGGTTAGTTTTAGGTTTAAGGTTAGGGTTAGGGTTAGGGTTAGGGTTAGGGTTAGGGTTAGGTTTTCGTTAGGGTTAGTGTTATGGTTAGGTTTGTGTTAGGGTTAGGGTTACGTTAGGTTTAGGGCTAGGGTTAGAGTTAGTGTTAGCGTTAGGTTTGCGTTAGGGTTAGGGTTAGTTTTAGGGTTAGGGTTAGGGTTAGGTTTAGGGATAGGTTTGCATTAGGGTTAAGGTTAGGGTTAGGTTTAGTGTTAGGGTTTGGGTTACGGTTAGGTTTGCGTAAAGGTTTGGTTTAGGGTTATGGTTAGGGTTAGGGTTAGGTTTAGGTTTGCTTTAGGGTTAGGGTTAGGGTTAAGGTTAGGTGTAGGTTTAGGGATAGGGTTAGGGTTAGGTTTACTGTTAGGTTTGAGTTAGGGTTAGGGTTAGGGTTAGGGTTTGGTTTAGGTTTGCTTTAGGGTTAGGGTTAGTGTTAGGGTTAAGGTTAGGTTTAGGGTTAGGGTTAGGGTTAGGGTTAGGTTTGCATTAGGGTTAGGTTTAGGGTTAGGTTTAGAGTTAGGTTTAGGGTTAGGGTTAGGGTTAGTTTTGCGTTAGGGTTAGGGTTAGGGTTAGCTTTGCAATAGGGTTAGGATTAGGGTTAGATTTGCATTAGTGGTAGGGTTAGGGTTAGGTTCGGGTTATGGTTAGAGTTAGGGTTACGGTTTGGTTTGCGTTAGGGTTAGGGTTAGGGTTATGATTAGGGTTAGGGTTAGTTTTGCGTTACGGTTAGAGTTAGGGTTAGGGTTAGGGTTCGGGTTAGGTTTGCTTTAGGGTTACAGTTAGGGTTAGGTTTAGTGTTAGGGTTAGGGTTAAGGTTAGGGTTAGGTTTAGTGTTAGTTTTAGGTATTCGTTAGGGTTAGTGTTAGGGTTAGGTTTGCATTAGGATTAGGGTTAGGGTTAGGTTTAGGGCTAGGGTTAGCGTTAGGGTTAGCGTTAGGTTTGCGTTAGGGTTAGGGTTAGGATTAGGTGTAGGGTTAGGGTTAGAGTTAGGGTTAGGGTTAGGTATAGGGATAGGTTTGCTTTAGGGTTAGGGTTAAGGTTTGGGTTTGGTTTAGGGTTAGGGTTTGGGGTAGGGTTAGGGTTAGGTTTGCGTTAGGGTTAGGGTTAGAGTTTAGGTTAGGTTTGCGTTAGGGTTAGGGTTATGGTTAATGTTAGGGATAGTGTTAGGTTTAGGTTTGCGTTAGATTTAGGGTTAGGGTTAGGTTTGCGTTAGGTTTAGGGTTAGGGTTAGTTTCGGCTTAGGGTTAGGGTTAGGTTTAGTGTTAGGGTTAGGGTTAGGTTTTGTTTAGGGTTAGGATAAGGGTTATGGTTATCGTTAGGGTTAGGTTTACGTTAGGGTTAGAATTAGGGTTAGGGTTAGGGTTAGGGTTAGGTTTGCCTTAGGGTTAGGGTTAGGGTTAGTGTTAGGGTTAGGTTTCGTTAGGGTTAGTGTTAGGGTTAGGTTTGCGTTAGGATTAGTGTTAGGGTTAGGTTCAGGTCTAGGGTAAGGATTAGGGTTAGCGTTAAGTTTGCGCTAGGGTTAGGGTTAGCCATAGGGTTAGGGTTCGAGTTAGGGTTAGGTTTAGGTTTAGGGATAGGTTTGCGATAAGGTTAGGGTTAGGGTTAGATTTAGGGTTTGGTTTAGGGTTAGGGTTAAGGTTACGTTTGAGTTTGGGTTAGGGTTAGGGTTTGGGTTAGGGTTAGGATTAGGTTTGCGTTAGGATTAGTGTTAGGGTTAGGTTCAGGTCTAGGGTTAGGGTTAGGGTTAGCGTTAGGTTTGCGCTAGGGTTAGGGTTAGCGTTAGGGTTAGGGTTCGATTTAGGGTTAGGTTTAGGTTTAGGGATAGGTTTGCGATAGGGTTAGGGTTAGGTTAGGTTTAGGGTTAGGTTTAGGGCTAGGGTTAGGGTTAGTGTTAGCGTTAGATTTGCGTTAGTGTTAGGGTTAGGGTTAGGGTTAGTGTTAGGTTTAGGGATAGGTTTGCGTTAGCGTTAGGGTTAGGATTAGGGTTAGGTTTAGGGTTAGGTTTAGGGTTAGCGTTAGGTTTGCGTTAAGGTTAGGTTTAAGGTTATGGTTATGGTTAGGGTTAGGTTTGCGTTAGGGTTAGGGTTAGGGTTAGCGTTAGGTTTAGTGTTAGGGATAGGGTTAGTGTTAGGTTTAGGGTTAGGTTTGAGTTAGGGTTATGGTTATGGTTAGGGTTAGGGTTAGGGTTAGGGTTAGGTTTGCGTTAAGTTTATGGTTAGGATTAATGTTAGGGTTAGGGTTATGGTTAGGTTTAGGGTTAGGGTTAGGTTTATGGTTAGGTTTGCGTTAAGGTTAGGTTTAGGGTTATGGTTAGGGTTAGGGTTAGGGTTAGGTTTGCGTTAGGGTTAGGGTTAGGGTTAGGTTTAGGGTTAGGTTTAGATTTGCGTTAGGGTTAGGGTTAGGGTTAGTGTTAGGGTTAGGGTTAGGTTTAGGGTTAGGGTTAGTGTTAGGGTTAGGTTTGCATTAGGGTTTGTTTTAGGGTTAGGTTTAGAGTTAGAGTTAGGTTTAGGGTTAGGTTTAGGGTTAGGTTTGCGTTAGGGTTAGGGATAGGGTTAGATTCGGGTTATGGTTTGTGTTAGGGTTAGGGTTAGGTTAGGGTTAGGGATAGGGTTAGGGTTAGGGTTAGTGTTAGTGTTAGGTTTTCGTTAGGGTTAGTGTTAGGGTTAGGTTTGCGTTAGGATTTGGGTTAGGGTTAGGTTTCGGGCTAGTTTTAAGGTTAGGGTTATCGTTAGGTTTGCGTTAGGGTTAGGGTTAGGTTTAGGGTTAGGGTTAGGGTTACGTTTAGGGATAGGTTTGCGTTAGGGTTAGGGTTAGGTTTAGGTGTAGGGTTATGGTTAGAGTTAAGGTTAGGGTTAGGTTTAGGATTGGTTTGCGTTAGGGTTAGGGTTAGGGTTAGGGTTAGGTTTAAGGTTAGGTTTAGGGTTAGGGTTAAGGTTAGGTTTGCGTTAGGGTTAGGGTTAGGGTTAAGGTTAGGTTTGCGTTAGGGTTAGGGTTATGTTTAGTGTTAGGGTTAGTGTTTGGTTTAAGTTTGGGTTAGAGTTAGGGTTAGGGTTAGGGTTAGGGTTAGGGTTAGGTTTGCGTTAGGGTTAGGGTTAGGGTTAGGGTTTGGTTTGCGTTAGTGTTAGTGTTAGTGTTATAGTTTGCGTTAGGATTAGGGTTAGGTTTGCTTTAGGGTTAGGTTTAGGGTTAGGGTTAGGGTTAGGGTTAGGTTTGCATTAGGGTTAAGTTTATGGTTAGTTTTAGAGTTAGGGTTAGGTTTAGGGTTAGGGTTAGGTTTGCGTTTGGGTTAGGGTTAGGGTTAGGTTTATGGTTATAATTAGCTTTGCAAAAGGGTTAGGATTAGGGTTACGTTTGCGTTATGGTTAGGGTTAGGGTTAGGTTCGTGTTGTAGTTAGGTTTATGGTTAGGGTTCGGTTTGTGTTAGGGTTAGGGTTAGGGTTATGATTAGGGTTAGGTTTAGGTTTGCGTTAGGGTTAGAGTTAGGGTTAGGGTTAGGGTTAGGGTTAGGTTTGCGTTAGGGTTAGGGTTAGCGTTAGTGTTAAGGTTAGGGTTAGCGTTTGTTTTAGTGTTAGGTTTTCGTTAGGGTTAGGGTTAGGGTTACGTGTATGGTTAGGGTTAGAGTTAGGGTTAGGGTTAGGTTTAGCGATTGGTTTGCGTTAGGGTTAGGGTTAGGGTTAGGGTTAGGGTTAGTTTTGGGTTAGGGTTAGGGTTAGTGTTAAGGTTTGGTTTGCGTTACGTTTAGGGTTATGTTTAGGGTTAGGGTTAGGTTTGCGTTATGGTTAGGGTTAGGGTTAAGGTTAGGTTTGCGTTAGCGTTAGGGTTAGGGTTAGTGTTCGGGTTAGGGTTATGGTTAGGGTTAGGGTTAGGGTTAGGGTTAGGTTTGGGTTAGGGTTAGGGTTATGGTTAGCGTTAGGGTTAGGTTTGCGTTAGGGTTAGCGTTAGGTTTAGGGTTAGGGTTAGGGTTAGGGTTAGGTTTGCCTTAGGGTTAGGGTTAGTGTTATGGTTAGGGTTAGGGTTAGGTTTGCGTTAGGGTTAGAGTTAGGGTTAGGTTTAGGGTTAGGGTTAGGGTTAGGTTTGCATTTGGGTTAGGGTTAGGGTTAGTGTTAGGGTTAGGGTTAAAGTTAGGGTTATGGTTAGGTTTAGGGTTAGGTTTGCGGTAGGGTTAGGGTTAGGGTTAGTGTTAGGATTAGGTTTAGGGTCAAGTTTGCGTTAGGGTTAGGGTTAGGGTTAGGATTAGGGTTAGGGTTACGGTTAGGTTTAGGGCTAGGGTTAGGGTTAGTGTTAGCGTTAGGTTTGCGTTAGGGTTAGGGTTAGGGTTAGGGTTAGTGTTAGGGTTAGGGTTAGGGTTAGGTTTAGGGATAGGTTTGCGTTAGGGTTAGGGTTAGGGTTAGGTTTAGGGTTAGGGTTTGGGTTAGGGTTAGTTTTCGTTAAGGTTTGGTTTAGGGTTATGGTTAGGGTTAGTGTTTGGTTTAGGTTTGCGTTAGGGTTAGGGTTAGGGTTAGGGTTAGGTGTAGGGTTAGGGATAGGGTTAGGGTTACGTTTAGTGTTAGGTTTGAGTTAGGGTTAGGGTTAGGGTTAGGTTTAGGGTTAGGTTTAGGGTTAGGGTTAGGGTTAGGGTTAGGTTTAGGGTTAGGTTTAGGTTCAGGATTATGGTTAGGGTTAGGGTTAGGGTTAGGTTTGCGTTAGGGTTAGGGTTAGGGTTAGGGTGATGTTTAGGGTTAAGGATAGGGTTAGGGTTAGGTTTAGGTTTAGGTTTGAGTTAGGATTAGGGTTAGGGTTAGGTTTAGGGTTAGGTTTAGATTTGCGTTAGGGTTAGGTTTAGGGTTAGTGTTAGGGTAGGGTTAGGTTTAGGGTTAGGGTTAGGGTTAGGTATGCATTAGGGTTAGGTTTAGGGTTAGGTTTAGAGTTAGGGTTAGGGTTAGGGTTAGGGTTAGGGTTAGGTTTGCGTTAGGGTTAGGGTTAGGGTTAGATTCGGGTTATGGTTTGTGTTAGGGTTAGGGTTAGGTTAGGGTTAGGGTTAGGGTTAGGGTTAGTGTTAGTGTTAGGATTTCGTTAGGGTTATTGTTAGGGTTAGGTTTGCGTTAGGATTTGGGTTAGGGTTAGGTTTAGGGCTAGTTTTAAGGTTAGGGTTAGCGTTAGGTTTGCTTTAGGGTTAGGGTTAGGGTTAGGGTTAGGTTTAGGGATAGGTTTGCGTTAGGGTTAGGTTTATGGTTAGGTGTAGGTTTATGGTTAGAGTTAGTGTTAGGGTTAGGTTTAGGGATAGGTTTGCGTTAGGGTTAGGGTTAGGGTTAGGGTTAGGTTTAGGTTTAGGGTTAGGTTTACGGTTCGGGTTACGGTTAGGTTTGCGTTAGGGTTAGGGTTAGGTTTAAGGTTAGGTTTGCGTTAGGGTTAGGGTTATGGTTAGTGTTAGGGTTAGTGTTTGGTTTAGGTTTGCGTTAGAGTTAGGGTTAGGGTTAGGGTTAGGTTTGCGTTAGGGTTAGGGTTAGGGTTAGGGTTAGGGTTAGGTTTGCTTTAGGGTTAGGTTTAGGTTTAGGGTTAGGGTTAGGGTTAGGTTTGCATTAGGGTTAGGTTTATGGTTAGTTTTACAGTTAGGGTTAGGTTTAGGGTTAGGGTTAGGTTTTCGTTTGGGTTAGGGTTAGGGTTAGGTTTATGGTTATGGTTAGCTTTGCAATAGGGTTAGGATTAGCGTTAGGTTTGCGTAAGGGTTAGGGTTTGGGTTAGGTTTGGGTTATGGTTAGGGTTATGGTTAGGGTTCGGTTTGTGTTAGGGTTAGAGTTAGGGTTAGGGTTAGGGTTAGGGTTTGGTTTGCGTTAGGGTTAGGGTTAGCGTTAGTGTTAAGGTTAGGGTTAAGGTTAGGGTTAGGGTTAGTTTTGTGTTAGGTTTTCGTTAGGGTTAGTGTTAGGGTTAGGTTTGCGTTAGGATTAGGGTTAGGGTTATATTTAGGGCTAGGGTTAGGTTTTGGGTTAGCGTTAAGGTTTGGTTTGCGTTAGGTTTAGGGTTATGTTTAGGGTTAGGGTTAGGTTTGCGTTAGGGTTAGGGTTAGTGTTAGGGTTAGGTTTGCGTTAGTTTTAGGGTTAGTGTTAGGTTCGGCTTAGGGTTAGGGTTAGGGTTAGGGTTAGGGTTAGGTTTGGGTTAGGGTTAGGGTTATGGTTAGCCTAAGGGTTTGGTTTGCGTTAGGGTTAGAGTTAGGTTTAGGGTTAGGGTTAGGGTTAGGGTTAGGTTTGCCTTAGGGTTAGGGTTAGGGTTAGTGTTAGGGTTAGGTTTCGTTAGGGTTAGTGTTAGGGCTGGGTTTGCGTTAGGATTAGTGTTAGGGTGAGGTTTAGGTCTAGGGTTACGTTTAGGGTTAGCGTTAGGTTTGCGCTAGGGTTAGGGTTAGCGTTAGGTTTAGGGTCCTAGTTAGGTTAAGGTTTACGTTTAGGGATAGGTTTGCGATAGGGTTAGGGTTAGGGTTAGGTTTAGGGTTTGGGTTAGGGTTAGGGTTAAGGTTAGGATTGAGTTTGGGTTAGGGTTAGGGTTAGGGTTAGGGTTAGGGTTAGGGTTAGGTTTACGTTAAGGTTAAGTTTAAGGTTATGGTTAGGGTTAGGGTTAGGGTTAAGTGTGCGTTACGGTTAGGGTTAAGTTTAGTGTTAGGGTTAGTGTTAGGTTTCGGTTTGCGTTAGAGTTATGGTTCGGGTTAGGGTTAGTGTTTGGGTTAGGTTTATGGTTAGTGTTAGGTTTTCGTTAGGGTTAGTGTTAGGGTTAGGTTTGCATTAGGTTAAGGGTTAGGGTTAGGTTTAGGGCTAGGGTTAGGGTTAGGGTTAGCATTAGGTTTGCGTTAGGGTTAAGGTTAGGTGTAGGGTTAGGGTTAGAGTTAGGGTTAGGTTTAGATTTAGGGATAGGTTTCCGTTAGGGTTAGCGTTAGGGTTAGGGTTATGTTTAGGGTTAGGGTTAGGGTTAAGGTTAGGTTTGCGTTAGCGTTAGGGTTAGGGTTAAGATTAGGGTTAGGGTTAAGTTTAGGTTTGCGTTAGGGTTAGGGTTAGGGTTAGGGTTAGGTTTGCGTTAGGATTAGGGTTAGTGTTTTGGTTAGATTTAGTGTTAGGTTTAGGTTTGCGTTAGACTTAGGGTTAGGGTTAGGGTTAGGGTTTGGTTTGCGTTATGGTAAGGGTTAGGGTTAGGTTTGCGTTAGCGTTAGGGTTAGGTTGGGTTAGAGTTCGGGTTAGGGTTAGGGTTAGGGTTAAGTTTAGGTTTGCCTTAGGGTTAGGGTTAGGTTTAGTGTTAGATTTAGGGTTAAGTTTAGGGTTAGGGTTAGTGTTCGTGTTAGGTTTTCGTTAGGGTTAGTGTTAGGCTTAGGTTTGCGTTAGGATTAGGGTTAGGGTTAGGTTTAGGGCTAGGGTTAGGGTTTGGGTTAGCGTTAGGTTTGCGTTAGGGTTAGGGTTAGGTTTAGGGATAGGTTTGCGTTACGGTTAGGGTTAGGGTTAGGGTTAGGTTTAGGGTTAGGGTTTGGGTCAGGGTTAGGGTTAGGTTTGCGTTAGGGTTAGGGTTAGGGTTTAGGTTAGGTTTGCGTTAGGGTTTGGGTTAGTGTTAGGTTTAGGTTTGCTTTAGAGTTAGGTTTAGGGTTAGGGTGGGGTTAGGTTTGCTTTAGGGTTAGTGTTAGGGGTAGGGTTACGGTTAGGGTTAGGGTTAGGTTTGGGGTTGTGTATTGCGTAAGGGCTAGGGTTATGGTTATGGTTAGGGTTAGGGTTAGGGTTAGGTTTGCGTTAGGGTTAGGTTTAGGGTTAGATTTATAGTAGGGTTAGGTTTAGGGTTAGGGTTATGTTTGCGTTAGGGTTAGGGTTAGGGTTAGGTTTATGGTTAGGGTTAGGTTTGCGATAGGGTTAGGATTAGGGTTAGGGTTAGGGTTAGGGTTAGGGTTAGGTTTGCCTTAGGGTTAGGGTTAGTGTTATGGTTAGGGTTAGGGTTAGGTTTGCGTTAGGGTTAGAGTTAAGGTTAGGTTTAGGTTTAGGGTTAGAGTTAGGTTTGCATTTGGGTTAGGGTTAGGTTTAGTGTTAGGATTAGGGTTAAAGTTAGGGTTATGGTTAGGTTTAGGGTTAGGTTTGCGGTAGGGTTAGGGTTAGGGTTAGTGTTAGGATTAGGTTTAGGGTTAAGTTTGCGTTAGGGTTAGGGTTAGGGTTAGGATTAGGGTTAGGGTTAGGGTTAGGTTTAGGGTTAGGTTTTCGTTATGGCTAGGGTTATGGTTAGGGTTAGGGTTAGGGTTAGATTTGCGTTAGGGTTAGGTTTAGGGTTAGGTTTACAGTAGGGTTAAGTTTAGGGTTAGGGTTTGGGTTAGGGTTATCGTTAGGGTTACGTTTAGGGTTAGGGTTAGGTTTGCGTTCGGGTTAGGGTTAGGTTTAGTGTTAGATTTAGTGTTAAGTTTAGGGTTAGGGTTAGTGTTAGTGTTAGGTTTTCGTTAGGGTAAGTGTTAGGCTTAGGTTTGCGTTAGGATTAGGGTTAGGGTTAGGTTTAGGGCTAGGGTTAGGGTTTGGGTTAGCGTTAGGTTTGCGTTAGGTTTAGGGTTAGGTTTAGGGTTAGGGTTAGAGTTAGGGTTAGGGTTAGGTTTAGGGATAGGTTTGCGTTACGGTTAGGGTTAGGGTTAGGGTTAGGTTTAGGGTTAGGGTTTGGGTCAGGGTTAGGGTTAGCTTTGCGTTAGGGTTAGGGTTAGGGTTTAGGTTAGGTTTGCGTTAGGGTTTGGGTTAGTGTTAGGTTTAGGTTTGCTTTAGAGTTAGGGTTAGGGTTAGGGTGGGGTTAGGTTTGCGTTAGGGTTAGTGTTAGGGGTAGGGTTAGATTAGGGTTAGGTTTGCGTTAGTGTTAATATTAGTGTTATAGTTAGCGTTAGGGTTAGGTTTGCATTAGGGTTAGGTTTAGGGTTAGTTTAAGAGTTTGGGTTAGAGTTAGGGTTATGGTTAGTGTTAGGGAAAGGGTTAGGTTTAGGGTTAGGGTTAGGTTTGCGTTAGGTTTAAGGTTTGGGTTACGTTTATGGTTAGGGTTAGGTTCGGGTTCGAGTTAGGGTTAGGGTTAGGTTTGCCTTAGTGTAGGGTTACTCTTATGGTTAGGGTTAGGGCTAAGTTTGCGTTCGTGTTAGGGTTAGGGTTAGTGGTAGGGTTAGGGTTAGGGTTAGGTTTGTGTTAGTGTTTGTGTTAGGGTTAGGGTTAGGTTTAGGTTTAAGGTTAGGGTTAGGATAAGGGTTAGGGTTAGGTTTTCGTTAGGGTTAGTGTTATGGTTAGGTTTGCGTTAGGGTTAGGGTTCGGATTAGGGTTAGTGTTAGGGTTAGGGTTAGGGTTAGGTTTAAGGCTAGGGTTAGGGTTAGTTTTAGCGTTAGGTTTGCGTTAGGGTTAGGGTTAGGGTTAGTGTTAGGGTTAGGGTTAGGGTTAGGTTTAGGGATAGGTTTGCGTTAGGGTTAGGGTTAGGGTTAGGTTTAGGGTTAGGGTTTGGGTTAGGGTTAGGTTTGCGTTAAGGTTTGGTTTATGGTTATGGTTAGGGTTAGTGTTAGGTGTAGGTTTGCGTTAGGGTTAGGGTTAGGGTTAGGTGTAGGGTTAGGGATAGGGTTAAGGTTACGTTTAGTGTTAGGTTTGAGTTAGGGTTAGGGTTAGGATTAGTGTTTGGTTTAGGTTTGCATTAGGGTTAGGGTTAGGGTTAGGTTTAGGGTTAGGTTTAGGGTTAGGGTTAGGGTTAGGGTTAGGTTTAGGGTTAGGTTTAGCTTTAGGGTTATGGTTAGGGTAGGGTTAGGGTTAGGTTTGCGTTAGGGTTAGGGTTAGGGTTAGGGTTATGTTTAGGTTTAGGGATAGGGTTAGGGTTAGGTTTAGGTTTAGGTTTGAGTTAGGGTTAGTGTTCGGGTTAGATTTAGAGTTAGGTTTAGATTTGAGTTAGGGTTAGGGTTAGGGTTAGTGTTAGGGTTAGGGTTAGGTTTAGGGTTAGGGTTAGGGTTAGGTTTGCATTAGGGTTAGGTTTAGGGTTAGGTTTAGAGTTAGGGTTAGGGTTAGGGTTAGGGTTAGGGTTAGGTTTGCGTTAGGGTTAGGGTTAGGGTTAGATTCGGGTTATGGCTTGTGTTAGGGTTAGGGTTAGGTTAGGGTTAGGGTTAGGGTTAGGGTTAGTGTTAGTGTTTGGATTTCGTTAGGGTTAGTGTTAGGGTTATGTTTGCGTTAGGATTCGGGTTAGGGTTAGGTTTAGGGCTAGTTTTAAGGTTAGGGTTAGCGTTAGGATTCCGTTAGGGTTAGGGTTAGGTTTAGGGTTAGGGTTAGAGTTAGGGTTAGGGTTAGGTTTAGGGATAGGTTTGCGTTAGGGTTAGGGTTAGGGTTACGTTTAGGTTTAGGGTTAGGTTTACGGTTCGGGTTACGGTTAGGTTTGCGTTAGGGTTAGGGTTAGGGTTAGGGTTAGGTTTGCTTTAGGGTTAGGTTTAGGGTTAGGGTTAGGGTTAGGTTTGCATTAGGGTTAGGTTTATGGTTAGTTTTACAGTTAGGGTTAGGTTTAGGGTTAGGGTTAGGTTTTCGTTTGGGTTAGGGTTAGGGTTGGGTTTATGGTTATGGTTAGCTTTGCAATAGGGTTAGGATTAGGGTTAGGTTTGTGTAAGAGTTAGGGTTAGGGTTAGGTTCAGGTTATGGTTAGGGTTATGGTTAGGGTTCGGTTTGTGTTAGGGTTAGAGTTAGGGTTAGGGTTAGGGTTAGGGTTAGGTTTGCGTTAGTTTTAGGGTTAGGTTTGTTTCGGCTTAGGGTTAGGGTTAGGGTTAGGGTTAGGGTTAGGGTTAGGGTTAGGGTTAGGGTTAGGGTTAGGGTTTGATTTGGGTTAGGGTTAGGGTTATGGTTAGCGTTAGGGTTTGGTTTCCGTTAGGGTTAGAGTTAGGTTTAGGGTTAGGGTTAGGGTTAGGGTTAGGTTCGGCTTAGGGTTAGGGTTATGGTAAGGTTTGCATTAGGGTTAGGGTTAGGTTTAGGGATAGGGTTAGGGTTAGGTTTGCGTTAGGGTTAGGGTTTGGGTTAGGGTTTGGGTTAGGGTTAGGGTCATGGTTAGGTTTGCATTAGGGTTAGGGTGAGGGTTAGGGTTAGGTTTATGGTTATGGTTAGGTTTGCGACAGGGTTAGGATTAGGGTTAGGTTTGCGTTAGGGTTAGAGTTAGGGTTAGGGTTACGGTTAGGGTTAGGTTTAAGTTTGCGTTAAGGGTAGATTTACGGTTATGGTTATGGTTGGGTTTAGGGTTAGGGTTAGTGTTAGATTTGTGTTAGGGTTAGAGTTAGGGTTAGGTTTAGGGTTGGGGATAGGGTTAGGTTTAGGTTTAGGGTTAGGTTTGCGTTAGGGTTAGGGTTAGGGTTAGGGTTATTGTTAGGGTAAGGGTTAGGGTTAGGTTTGCGTTAGGGCTAGGGTTAGGGTTACGATCAGGGTTAGGGTTAGCGTTAGGGTTTGGGTTAGGGTTAGGTTTGCGTTAGGGTTAGGTTTAGGGTTAGGTTTAGAGTTAGTGTTATGGTTAGGGTTAGGTTAGGTTTGCGTTAGGGTTAGGGTTAGGGTTAGGTTTATGGTTAGGGTTAGGGTTAGGGTTAGGGTTAAGTTTAAGTTTGCGTTAGTGTTAGGGTTAGTGTTAAGGTTAAGGTTAGGGTTAGGTTTGCCTTAGGGTTAGAGTTAGGGTTAGGTTTAGGGTTAGCGTTAGGGTAAGGTTTGCGTTAGGGTTAGTGTTAGGGTTAGGTTTGCGTTAGGGTTAGTGTTAGGGTAAGGTTTGCGTTAGGGTTAGGGTTAGGTTTAGGTTTAGGGTTAGGGTTAGGGTTAGGGTTAGGGTTAGTGTTTGGATTGCATTAGGGCTAGGGTTAGGGTTAGGGTAAGGGATAGGGTTGGGTTTAGGGTTAGGATTGCGTTAGGGCTAGGGTTAGGGTTAGGGTTAGGGTTAGAGTTAGGTTAGGGTTAGGGTTAGGTTTGCGTTAGTGTTAGGGTTAGGGTTAGGTTTGCGTTAGGTTAGAGTTAGGGTTAGGTTCGTGTCATGGTAGGGGTAGGGTTATGGTTAGGTTTAGGGTGAGATTTGCATTAGGGTTAAGGTTAGGGTTATGGTTAGGGTTAGGGTTAGGTTTGCGTCAGGGTTAGAGTTAAGGTTAGGGTTAGGGTTAGTTTTTCGTTAGGGTTAGGGTTAGGGTTAGGGTTACTGTTAGGGTTATGGTTAAGGTTAGTGTTAGGGTTAGAGTTAGTGTTATGTTTAGGGTTAGAGTTAGGTATGCCTTAGGGTTAGAGTTAGGGTTAGGGTTAGGGTTAGCTTTAGGGCAAGGTTTGCGTTAGGGTTAGGTTTAGGGTTAGTGTTAGGGTTAGGGTTAAGGATAGCTTTAGGTTTAGTGTTAAAGTTAGGTTTTCGTTAGGGTTAGTGTCAGGGTTAGGTTTGCGTTAGGATTGGGGTTAGGGTTAGGTTTAGGTTTAGGTTTAGGGTTAGGGTTAGCGTTAGGTTTGCGTTAGGGTTAGGGTTAGGGTTAGGTTTAGAGTTATGGTTAGGGTTAGGTTTAGGGATAGGTTTGCGCCTGGGTTAGGGTTAGGGTTAGTTTTAGGGTTAGGGTTAAGTTTGCGTTAGGATTAGGGTTAGGGTTAGGGTTAGTTTTGCGTTAGGGTTAGGGTTAGGGTTACTGTTTGGGTTAGGGTTATAGTTAGTGTTAGGTTTAGGGTTAGTGTTAGGTTTGCGTTAGGGTTAGGGTTAGGGTTAGGGTTAGGGTTAGGGTTAGGTTTGCGTTAAGGTTAGGTTTAGGTTTATGGTTAGGGTTAGGTTTGTGTTAGGGTTAGGGTTAGGTTTAGGGTTAAGTTTAGGGTTAGGTTTAGGGTTAGGGTTAGGTTTAGGGTTAGGTTTGCGTTAGGGTTAGGGTTAAGGTTAGGGTTAGTTTTGTGTTAGGGGTAGGGTTAGGGTTAGGGTTAGGGTTACGGTTAGGGTTAGGGTTAGGGTTTGGGTTAGGGTTAGGTTTGCGTTAGGGTTAGGTTTAGGGTTAGGTTTAGAGTTAGGGTTATTGTTAGGGTTAGGGTTAGGTTTGCGTTAGGGTTAGGGTTACGGTTAGGTTTATGGTTAGGGTTAGGTTTGCGAAAGGGTTAGGTTTAGGGTTAGGTTTGCGTTAGGCTTAGGGTTAGGGTTAGGTTCGGGTTACTGTTAGGGTTATGGTTAGGGTTAGGGTTATGGTGAGGGTTAGGATTGCGTTAGGGTTAGGGTTAGGGTTAGGTTTATGTTTAGGGTTAGGTTTGCGATAGGGTTAGGATTAGGGTTAGGTTTGCGTTAGGGTTAGGGTTAGCTTTAGTATTAGGGTTAGTGTTAAGGTTAGGTTTAGGGTTAGTGTTTGGGTTAGGTTTTCGTTAGGGTTAGGGTTAGGGATAGGTTTAGGGTTAGAGTTAGGGTTAGGGTTAGGTTTAGGGATAGGTTTGCGTTAGGGTTAGGTTTAGGGTTAGGTTTAGGGTTAGGTTAGGGTTAGGGTTAGGGTTAGGGTTAAGGTTAGGTTTTCTTTTGGTTAGGGTAAGGTTAGGGTTAGGGTTAGAGTTAGGTTTAGGTTTTCGTTAGGGTTAGTGTTAGGGTTATGTTTGCTTTAGGGTTAGGGTTAGGGTTAGGTTGGGATCGGATTAGTTTTAGGGTTAGGTTAGGGTTAAGGGTAGGGTTAGCGTTAAGGTTAGGTTTGCGTTTGGGTTGGGGTTAGGGTTAGGGTTAGGGTTAGGGTTAGGGTTAGGTTTGCGTTAAGGTTACGTTTATGGTTATGGTTAGAGTTATGGTTAGGGTTAGGGTTTTTTTTGCGTTAGGATTAGGGTTAGGGTTAGGGTTAGGTTTGCATTAGGTTATGGTTAGGGTTAGTATTAGTGTTAGTGTTAAGTTTAGGTTTGTGTTAGAATTAGTGTTAGCGTTAGGGTAAGTTTTAGGGTTAGGTTTAGGGTTAGTGTTAAGTTTGCGTTAGTGTTAGAGTTAGGGTTAAGATTAGGGTTAGGTTTAGGGTTAGGGATAGGGTTAGGGTTAGGGTACGGTTAGATTTGCGTTAGGGTTAGTGTTAGGGTTATGGTTAGCGTTAGGGTTAGGTTTGCCTTAGGGTTAGAGTTAGGGTTAGGGTTAGGGTTAGGGTTAGGTTTGCGTTAGTGTTAGGGTTAGGGGTAGTGTTAGGGTTAGGGTTAAGTTTAGGGTTAGGGTTAGGGTTAGTGTTAGGTTTAGGTTTTCGTTAGAGTTAGTGTTAGGGTTAGGTTTGCGTTAGGATTAGGGTTAGGGTTAGGTTTAGGGCTAGGGTTAGGGTTAGGGTTAGCGTTAGGTTTGCGTTAGGGTTAGGGTCAGGGTTAGGTTTAGAGTTAGAGTTAGGGTTAGGTTTAGGGATAGGTTTGCGATAGGGTTAGGGTTAGGGTTCGGGTTAGTTTTAGTGTTAGGTTTAGGTTTGCGTTAGGGTTAGGGTTAGGGTTAGGGTTAGTTTTGCGTTAGAGTTAGGGTTAGGGTTAGGGTTAGGATTGCGTTAGGTCCAGGGTTAGGGTTAGGGTTAGGGTTAGGTTTGCGTTAGGGTTAGGGATAGGGTTAGGTTTGCGTTAGGGTTAGAGTTAGGGTTAGGTTCCGGTCATGGTTAGGGGTAGGGTTACGGTTAGGGTTAGGGTGATGTTTGCATTAGGGTTAAGGTTAGGGTTATGGTTAGGGTTAGGGTTAGGTTTGCGTCAGGTTAGAGTTAGGGTTCGGGTTAGGGTTAGTTTTTCGTTAGGGTTAGGGTTAGGGTTACTGTTAGGGTTAGGGTTAGAGTTAGTGTTTGGTTTAGGGTTAGTGTTAGGTTTTCTTTAGGGTTAGGGTTAGGGTTAGGGTTAAGGTTAGGGTTAGGGTTAGGATTAGGGTTAGGGTTAGGGTTAGGTTTGCGTTAAGGTTATGTTTAGGTTTATGGTTAGGGTTAGGTTTGTGTTAGGGTTAGGGTTAGGGTTAGGTTTAGGGTTAGGGTTAGGGTTAGGGTTAGTTTTAGGGTTAGGTTTGCGTTAGGGTTAGGGTTAAGGTTAGGGTTAGGTTTGCGTTAGGGCTAGGGTTAGGGTTAGGGTTAGGTTTACGGTTAGGGTTAGGGTTAGGGTTTGGTTAGGGTTATGTTTGCGTTAGGGTTAGGTTTAGGGTTAGGTTTAGAGTTAGGGTTATGGATAGGGTTAGGGTTAGTTTTGCGTTAGGGTTAGGGTTAGGGTTAGGTTTATGGTTATGGTTAGGTTTGCGATAGGGTTAGGTTTAGGGTTAGGTTTGCGTTAGGGTTAGAATTAGGGTTAGGTTCGGGTTATTGTTAGGATTATGGTTAGGGTTAGGGTTAGGATTAGGGTTAGGATTGCGTTACGGTTAGGGTTAGGGTTGGGTTTATGTTTAGGGTTAGGTTTGCAATAGGGTTAGGATTAGGGTTAGGATTGCGTTAGGGTTAGGGTTAGGGTTAGGTTCGGGTTATGGTTAGTGTTAGGGTTATGGTTAGGGTTAGGGTTAGGGTTAGGGTTAGGTTTGCGTTAGGGTTAGGATTAGCTTTAGTGTTAGGGTTAGTGTTAAGGTTAAGTTTAGGGTTAGTGTTAGGGTTAGGTTCTCGTTAGGGTTAGGCTTAGGGATAGGTTTAGGGTTAGAGTTAGGGTTAGGGTTATGTTTAGGGATAGGTTTGCGTTAGGGTTAGGTTTAGGGTTAGGTTTAGGGTTAGGTTTAGGGTTACGGTTAGGGTTAGGGTTAAGGTTAGGTTTCCTTTTGGTTAGGGTAAGGTTAGGGTTAGGGTTAGTGTTAGGTGTAGGTTTTCGTTAGGTTAGTGTTAGGGTTAGGTTTGCTTTAGGGTTAGGGTTAGGGTTAGGTTGGGATAGGATTAGGGTTAGGGTTAATATTAGGGTTAAGTTTAGGGTTAGGTTTAAGGTTAGGTTTGCGTTTGGGTTGGGGTTAGGGTTAGGGTTAGGGTTTGGGTTAGGGTTAGGTTTGCGTTAAGGTTAAGTTTATGGTTATGGTTAGGGTTATGGTTAGGGTTAGGGTTAGGTTTGCGTTAGGATTAGGGTTAGGGTTAGGGTTAGTTTTGCATTAGGTTAGGGTTAGGGTTAGTGTTAGTGTTAAGTTTATGTTTGCGTTAGAGTTACTGTTAGGGTTAGGGTAAGGGTTAGGGTTAGGTTTAGGGTTAGTGTTAGGTTTGCGTTAGGGTTAGGGTTAGGGTTAAGGTTAGGGTTAGGTTTAGGGTTAGGGATAGGGTTAGGGTTAGGTTTAGAGTTACGTTTGTGTTAGGGTTAGGGTTAGGGTTAGGGTTAGGTTTGCGTTAAGGCTGGGGTTAGGGTTAGGGTTAGGGTTAGGGTTAGGGTTAGTGTTAGTGTTTGGATTTCGTTAGGGTTAGTGTTAGGGTTATGTTTGCGTTAGGATTCGGGTTAGGGTTAGGTTTAGGGCTAGTTTTAAGGTTAGGGTTAGCGTTAGGTTTCCGTTAGGGTTAGGGTTAGGTTTAGGGTTAGGGTTAGGGTTAGGTTTAGGGATAGGTTTGCGTTAGGGTTAGGGTTAGGGTTAGGTGTAGGTTTATGGTTAGAGTTAGGGTTAGGGTTAGGTTTAGGGATAGGTTTGCGTTAGGGTTAGGGTTAGGGTTACGTTTAGGTTTAGGGTTAGGTTTACGGTTCGGGTTACGGTTAGGTTTGCGTTAGGGCTAGGGTTAGGGTTAGGGTTAGGTTTGCTTTAGGGTTAGGTTTAGGGTTAGGGTTAGGGTTAGGGTTAGGGTTAGGGTTAGGTTTGCATTAGGGTTAGGTTTATGGTTAGTTTTACAGTTAGGGTTAGGTTTAGGGTTAGGGTTAGGTTTTCGTTTGGGTTAGGGTTAGGGTTGGGTTTATGGTTATGGTTAGCTTTGCAATAGGGTTAGGATTAGGGTTAGGTTTGTGTAAGGGTTAGGGTTAGGGTTAGGTTCAGGTTATGGTTAGGGTTATGGTTAGGGTTCGGTTTGTGTTAGGGTTAGAGTTAGGGTTAGGGTTAGGGTTAGGGTTAGGTTTGCGTTAGTTTTAGGGTTAGGGTTAGTTTCGGCTTAGGGTTAGGGTTAGGGTTAGGGTTAGGTTTGCATTAGGTTATGGTTAGGGTTAGTATTAGTGTTAGTGTTAAGTTTAGGTTTGTGTTAGAATTAGTGTTAGCGTTAGGGTAAGTTTTAGGGTTAGGTTTAGGGTTAGTGTTAAGTTTGCGTTAGTGTTAGAGTTAGGGTTAAGATTAGGGTTAGGTTTAGGGTTAGGGATAGGGTTAGGGTTAGGGTACGGTTAGATTTGCGTTAGGGTTAGTGTTAGGGTTATGGTTAGCGTTAGGGTTAGGTTTGCCTTAGGGTTAGAGTTAGGGTTAGGGTTAGGGTTAGGGTTAGGTTTGCGTTAGTGTTAGGGTTAGGGGTAGTGTTAGGGTTAGGGTTAAGTTTAGGGTTAGGGTTAGGGTTAGTGTTAGGTTTAGGTTTTCGTTAGAGTTAGTGTTAGGGTTAGGTTTGCGTTAGGATTAGGGTTAGGTTTAGGTTTAGGGCTAGGGTTAGGGTTAGGGTTAGCGTTAGGTTTGCGTTAGGGTTAGGGTCAGGGTTAGGTTTAGAGTTAGAGTTAGGGTTAGGTTTAGGGATAGGTTTGCGATAGGGTTAGGGTTAGGGTTCGGGTTAGTTTTAGTGTTAGGTTTAGGTTTGCGTTAGGGTTAGGGTTAGGGTTAGGGTTAGTTTTGCGTTAGAGTTAGGGTTAGGGTTAGGGTTAGGATTGCGTTAGGTCCAGGGTTAGGGTTAGGGTTAGGGTTAGGTTTGCGTTAGGGTTAGGGATAGGGTTAGGTTTGCGTTAGGGTTAGAGTTAGGGTTAGGTTCCGGTCATGGTTAGGGGTAGGGTTACGGTTAGGGTTAGGGTGATGTTTGCATTAGGGTTAAGGTTAGGGTTATGGTTAGGGTTAGGGTTAGGTTTGTGTCAGGTTAGAGTTAGGGTTCGGGTTAGGGTTAGTTTTTCGTTAGGTTTAGGGTTAGGGTTACTGTTAGGGTTAGGGTTAGATTTAGTGTTTGGTTTAGGGTTAGTGTTAGGTTTTCTTTAGGGTTAGGGTTAGGGTTAGGGTTAAGGTTAGGGTTAGGGTTAGGATTAGGGTTAGGGTTAGGGTTAGGTTTGCGTTAAGGTTATGTTTAGGTTTATGGTTAGGGTTAGGTTTGTGTTAGGGTTAGGGTTAGGGTTAGGTTTAGGGTTAGGGTTAGGGTTAGGGTTAGTTTTAGGGTTAGGTTTGCGTTAGGGTTAGGGTTAAGGTTAGGGTTAGGTTTGCGTTAGGGCTAGGGTTAGGGTTAGGGTTAGGTTTACGGTTAGGGTTAGGGTTAGGGATTGGTTAGGGTTATGTTTGCGTTAGGGTTAGGTTAAGGTTTAGGTTTAGAGTTAGGGTTATGGATAGGGTTAGGGTTAGTTTTGCGTTAGGGTTAGGGTTAGGGTTAGGTTTATGGTTATGGTTAGGTTTGCGATAGGGTTAGGTTTAGGGTTAGGTTTGCGTTAGGGTTAGAATTAGGGTTAGGTTCGGGTTATTGTTAGGATTATGGTTAGGGTTAGGGTTAGGATTAGGGTTAGGATTGCGTTACGGTTAGGGTTAGGGTTGGGTTTATGTTTAGGGTTAGGTTTGCAATAGGGTTAGGATTAGGGTTAGGATTGCGTTAGGGTTAGGGTTAGGGTTAGGTTCGGGTTATGGTTAGTGTTAGGGTTATGGTTAGGGTTAGGGTTAGGGTTAGGGTTAGGTTTGCGTTAGGGTTAGGATTAGCTTTAGTGTTAGGGTTAGTGTTAAGGTTAAGTTTAGGGTTAGTGTTAGGGTTAGGTTCTCGTTAGGGTTAGGCTTAGGGATAGGTTTAGGGTTAGAGTTAGGGTTAGGGTTATGTTTAGGGATAGGTTTGCGTTAGGGTTAGGTTTAGGGTTAGGTTTAGGGTTAGGTTTAGGGTTACGGTTAGGGTTAGGGTTAAGGTTAGGTTTCCTTTTGGTTAGGGTAAGGTTAGGGTTAGGGTTAGTGTTAGGTGTAGGTTTTCGTTAGGTTAGTGTTAGGGTTAGGTTTGCTTTAGGGTTAGGGTTAGGGTTAGGTTGGGATAGGATTAGGGTTAGGGTTAATATTAGGGTTAAGTTTAGGGTTAGGTTTAAGGTTAGGTTTGCGTTTGGGTTGGGGTTAGGGTTAGGGTTAGGGTTTGGGTTAGGGTTAGGTTTGCGTTAAGGTTAAGTTTATGGTTATGGTTAGGGTTATGGTTAGGGTTAGGGTTAGGTTTGCGTTAGGATTAGGGTTAGGGTTAGGGTTAGTTTTGCATTAGGTTAGGGTTAGGGTTAGTGTTAGTGTTAAGTTTATGTTTGCGTTAGAGTTACTGTTAGGGTTAGGGTAAGGGTTAGGGTTAGGTTTAGGGTTAGTGTTAGGTTTGCGTTAGGGTTAGGGTTAGGGTTAAGGTTAGGGTTAGGTTTAGGGTTAGGGATAGGGTTAGGGTTAGGTTTAGAGTTACGTTTGTGTTAGGGTTAGGGTTAGGGTTAGGGTTAGGTTTGCGTTAAGGCTGGGGTTAGGGTTAGGGTTAGGGTTAGGGTTAGGGTTAGTGTTAGTGTTTGGATTTCGTTAGGGTTAGTGTTAGGGTTATGTTTGCGTTAGGATTCGGGTTAGGGTTAGGTTTAGGGCTAGTTTTAAGGTTAGGGTTAGCGTTAGGTTTCCGTTAGGGTTAGGGTTAGGTTTAGGGTTAGGGTTAGGGTTAGGTTTAGGGATAGGTTTGCGTTAGGGTTAGGGTTAGGGTTAGGTGTAGGTTTATGGTTAGAGTTAGGGTTAGGGTTAGGTTTAGGGATAGGTTTGCGTTAGGGTTAGGGTTAGGGTTACGTTTAGGTTTAGGGTTAGGTTTACGGTTCGGGTTACGGTTAGGTTTGCGTTAGGGTTAGGGTTAGGGTTAGGGTTAGGTTTGCTTTAGGGTTAGGTTTAGGGTTAGGGTTAGGGTTAGGGTTAGGGTTAGGGTTAGGTTTGCATTAGGGTTAGGTTTATGGTTAGTTTTACAGTTAGGGTTAGGTTTAGGGTTAGGGTTAGGTTTTCGTTTGGGTTAGGGTTAGGGTTGGGTTTATGGTTATGGTTAGCTTTGCAATAGGGTTAGGATTAGGGTTAGGTTTGTGTAAGGGTTAGGGTTAGGGTTAGGTTCAGGTTATGGTTAGGGTTATGGTTAGGGTTCGGTTTGTGTTAGGGTTAGAGTTAGGGTTAGGGTTAGGGTTAGGGTTAGGTTTGCGTTAGTTTTAGGGTTAGGGTTAGTTTCGGCTTAGGGTTAGGGTTAGGGTTAGGGTTATGGTTAGGGTTAGGGTTAGGGTTAGGTTTTGATTTGGGTTAGGGTTAGGGTTATGGTTAGCGTTAGGGTTTGGTTTCCGTTAGGGTTAGAGTTAGGTTTAGGGTTAGGGTTAGGGTTAGGGTTAGGTTCGGCTTAGGGTTAGGGTTATGGTAAGGTTTGCATTAGGGTTAGGGTTAGGTTTAGGGATAGGGTTAGGGTTAGGTTTGCGTTAGGGTTAGGGTTTGGGTTAGGGTTTGGGTTAGGGTTAGGGTCAGGGTTAGGTTTGCATTAGGGTTAGGGTGAGGGTTAGGGTTAGGTTTATGGTTATGGTTAGGTTTGCGACAGGGTTAGGATTAGGGTTAGGTTTGCGTTAGGGTTAGAGTTAGGGTTAGGGTTACGGTTAGGGTTAGGTTTAAGTTTGCGTTAAGGTTAGATTTACGGTTATGGTTATGGTTGGGTTTAGGGTTAGGGTTAGTGTTAGATTTGTGTTAGGGTTAGAATTAGGGTTAGGTTTAGGGTTGGGGATAGTGTTAGGTTTAGGTTTAGGGTTAGGTTTGCGTTAGGGTTAGGGTTAGGGTTAGGGTTATTGTTAGGGTTAGGGTTAGGGTTAGGTTTGCGTTAGGGCTAGGGTTAGGGTTACGATCAGGGTTAGGGTTAGCGTTAGGGTTTGGGTTAGGGTTAGGTTCGCGTTAGGGTTAGGTTTAGGGTTAGGTTTAGAGTTAGTGTTATGGTTAGGGTTAGGTTAGGTTTGCGTTAGGGTTAGGGTTAGGGTTAGGTTTATGGTTAGGGTTAGGGTTAGGGTTAGGGTTAAGTTTAAGTTTGCGTTAGTGTTAGGGTTAGTGTTAAGGTTAAGGTTAGGGTTAGGTTTGCCTTAGGGTTAGAGTTAGGGTTAGGTTTAGGGTTAGCGTTAGGGTAAGGTTTCCGTTAGGGTTAGTGTTAGGGTTAGGTTTGCGTTAGGGTTAGTGTTAGGGTAAGGTTTGCGTTAGGGTTAGGGTTAGGTTTAGGTTTAGGGTTAGGGTTAGGGTTAGGGTTAGGGTTAGTGTTTGGATTGCATTAGGGCTAGGGTTAGGGTTAGGGTAAGGGATAGGGTTGGGTTTAGGTTTAGGATTGCGTTAGGGCTAGGGTTAGGGTTAGGGTTAGGGTTAGAGTTAGGTTAGGGTTAGGGTTAGGTTTGCGTTAGTGTTAGGGTTAGGGTTAGGTTTGCGTTAGGTTAGAGTTAGGGTAAGGTTCGTGTCATGGTAGGGGTAGGGTTATGGTTAGGTTTAGGGTGAGATTTGCATTAGGGTTAAGGTTAGGGTTATGGTTAGGGTTAGGGTTAGGTTTGCGTCAGGGTTAGAGTTAAGGTTAGGTTTAGGGTTAGTTTTTCGTTAGGGTTAGGGTTAGGGTTAGGGTTACTGTTAGGGTTAGGGTTAAGGTTAGTTTTAGGGTTAGAGTTAGTGTTATGTTTAGGGTTAGAGTTAGGTATGCCTTAGGGTTAGAGTTAGGGTTAGGGTTAGGGTTAGCTTTAGGGCAAGGTTTGCGTTAGGGTTAGGTTTAGGGTTAGTGTTAGGGTTAGGGTTAAGGATAGCTTTACGTTTAGTGTTAAAGTTAGGTTTTCGTTAGGGTTAGTGTCAGGGTTAGGTTTGCGTTAGGATTGGGGTTAGGGTTAGGTTTAGGTTTAGGTTTAGGGTTAGGGTTAGCGTTAGGTTTGCGTTAGGGTTAGGGTTAGGGTTAGGTTTAGAGTTATGGTTAGGGTTAGGTTTAGAGATAGGTTTGCGCCTGGGTTAGGGTTAGGGTTAGTTTTAGGGTTAGGGTTAAGTTTGCGTTAGGATTAGGGTTAGGGTTAGGGTTAGTTTTGCGTTAGGGTTAGGGTTAGGGTTACTGTTTGGGTTAGGGTTATAGTTAGTGTTAGGTTTAGGGTTAGTGTTAGGTTTGCGTTAGGGTTAGGGTTAGGGTTAGGGTTAGGGTTAGGGTTAGGTTTGCGTTAAGGTTAGGTTTAGGTTTATGGTTAGGGTTAGGTTTGTGTTAGGGTTAGGGTTAGGTTTAGGGTTAAGTTTAGGGTTAGGTTTAGGGTTAGGGTTAGGTTTAGGGTTAGGTTTGCGTTAGGGTTAGGGTTAAGGTTAGGGTTAGTTTTGTGTTAGGGGTAGGGTTAGGGTTAGGGTTAGGGTTACGGTTAGGGTTAGGGTTAGGGTTTGGGTTAGGGTTAGGTTTGCGTTAGGGTTAGGTTTAGGGTTAGGTTTAGAGTTAGGGTTATTGTTAGGGTTAGGGTTAGGTTTGCGTTAGGGTTAGGGTTACGGTTAGGTTTATGGTTAGGGTTAGGTTTGCGAAAGGGTTAGGTTTAGGGTTAGGTTTGCGTTAGGCTTAGGGCTAGGGTTAGGTTCGGGTTACTGTTAGGGTTATGGTTAGGGTTAGGGTTATGGTGAGGGTTAGGATTGCGTTAGGGTTAGGGTTAGGGTTAGGTTTATGTTTAGGGTTAGGTTTGCGATAGGGTTAGGATTAGGGTTAGGTTTGCGTTAGGGTTAGGGTTAGCTTTAGTATTAGGGTTAGTGTTAAGGTTAGGTTTAGGGTTAGTGTTTGGGTTAGGTTTTCGTTAGGGTTAGGGTTAGGGATAGGTTTAGGGTTAGAGTTAGGGTTAGGGTTAGGTTTAGGGATAGGTTTGCGTTAGGGTTAGGTTTAGGGTTAGGTTTAGGGTTAGGTTAGGGTTAGGGTTAGGGTTAGGGTTAAGGTTAGGTTTTCTTTTGGTTAGGGTAAGGTTAGGGTTAGGGTTAGAGTTAGGTTTAGGTTTTCGTTAGGGTTAGTGTTAGGGTTATGTTTGCTTTAGGGTTAGGGTTAGGGTTAGGTTGGGATCGGATTAGATTTAGGGTTAGGTTAGGGTTAAGGGTAGGGTTAGCGTTACGGTTAGGTTTGCGTTTGGGTTGGGGTTAGGGTTAGGGTTAGGGTTAGGGTTAGGGTTAGTTTTGCGTTAGAGTTAGGGTTAGGGTTAGGGTTAGGATTGCGTTAGGTCCAGGGTTAGGGTTAGGGTTAGGGTTAGGTTTGCGTTAGGGTTAGGGATAGGGTTAGGTTTGCGTTAGGGTTAGAGTTAGGGTTAGGTTCCGGTCATGGTTAGGGGTAGGGTTACGGTTATGGTTAGGGTGATGTTTGCATTAGGGTTAAGGTTAGGGTTATGGTTAGGGTTAGGGTTAGGTTTGCGTCAGGTTAGAGTTAGGGTTCGGGTTAGGGTTAGTTTTTCGTTAGGGTTAGGGTTAGGGTTACTGTTAGGGTTAGGGTTAGAGTTAGTGTTTGGTTTAGGGTTAGTGTTAGGTTTTCTTTAGGGTT
>NC_142514.1:96065000-96117500 GCF_057876585.1 Rhinolophus sinicus
TTTCCTTTTGGTTAGGGTAAGGTTAGGGTTAGGGTTAGAGTTAGGTTTAGGTTTTCGTTAGGGTTAGTGTTAGGTTTAGGTTTGCTTTAGGGTTAGGTTTAGGGTTAGGTTGGGATAGGATTAGGGTTAGGGTCAGTATTAGGGTTAAGGTTAGGGTTAGGTTTAAGGTTAGGTTTGCGTTTCGGTTGGGGTTAGGGTTAGGCTTAGGGTTTGGGTTAGGGTTAGGTTTGCGTTAAGGTTAAGTTTATGGTCATGGTTAGGGTTATGGTTAGGGTTAGGGTTAGTTTTGCGTTAGGATTAGGGTTAGGGTTAGGGTTAGGTTTGCATTAGGTTAGGGTTAGGGTTAGTGTTAGTGTTAGTGTTCAGTTTATGTTTGCGTTAGACTTAGTGTTAGGGTTAGGGTAAGGGTTACGGTTAGGTTTTGGGTTAGTGTTAGGTTTGCGTTAGGGTTAGGGTTAGGGTTAAGGTTAGGGTTAGGTTTAGGGTTAGGGATAGGGTTAGGGTTAGGTTTAGAGTTACGTTTGTGTTAGGGTTAGTGTTAGGGTTAGGGTTAGATTTGCGTTAAGGCTGGGGTTAGGGTTAGGGTTAGGGTTAGGGTTAGGGTTAGGTTTGCGTTAAGGTTAAGTTTAGGGTTATGGATAGGGTTAGGGTTAGGGTTAGGGTTAGGTTTGCGTTAGGGTTAGGTTTAGGGTTATGTTTAGAGTTAGGGTTAGGGTTAGGGTTAGTGTTAGTGTTTGGGTTAGGGTTAGGGTTAAGGTTAGGTTTGCGTTAGGGTTAGGGATAGGGTTAGGGTTAAGGTTAGGTTTAGGGATAGGTTTGCATTAGGGTTATGGTTAGGCTTAGGTTTAGGGTTACGGTTATGGTTAAGGTTAAGGATAGTTTTGCGTTAGGGTTTGGGATAGGGTTTGGGTTAGGGTGAGTGTTAGGGTTAGGTTTGCGTTAGGGCTAGGGTTAGGGTTAGTGTTAGGTTTGGGTTAGTGTTAGTGTTAGGGTTAATGTTAGGGTTAGTGTTAGGTTTAGGTTTGCGTTAGAGTTAGGGTTCGGGTTAGGGTTAGGGTTAGGGTTAGGTTTCCGTTAGGGTAAGGGTTAGGGTTATGTTTGCGTTAGGGTTAGGGTTAGGGTTAGGTTCGGGTTAGGGTTAGGGTTAGGGTTAGGGTTAGGGTTAGGTTTGCCTTAGGGTTAGAGTTAGGGTTAGGGTTAGGGTTAGGGTTAGGGTTAGGGTTAGGGTTAGGTTTGCGTTAGTGTTAGGGTTAGGGTTAGTGTTAGGGTTAGGGTTAAGGTTAAGGTTAGGGTTAGGTTTAGTGTTAGGGTTAGGGTTAGGGTTAGGGTTAGGGTTAGGGTCACCGTTAGGTTTGCGTTAAGGTTAGGGTTATGGTTAGGGTTAGGTTTAGGGATAGGTTTGCGTTATGGTTTGGGTTAGGGTTAGGTTTAGGGTTAGGGTTAGGGTTAGGGTTAGGGTTAGGGTTAGGGTTAGGGTTAAGGTTAGGTTTGCGTTAGGTTTAGGGTTGGGTTAGGTGTAGGGTTAGGGTTAGGGTTAGGTTTGCGTTAGGGTTATGCTTAGGGTTATGTTAGTGTTAGGTTTGCGTTAGGGTAAGGGTTAGGATTAGGTTTGCATTACGGTTAGGGTTAGGGTTAGGTTCGGGTTAGGGTTATTGTTAGGTTTCTTGTTTGGTTTAGGTTTGCGTTAGTGTTCTGTTCAGGGTTAGGGTTAGGGTTAGGTTTGCGTTAGGGTAAGGGTTAGGGTTAGGTTCGGGTTAGGGTTAGGGTTAGGGTTAGTGTTAGGGTTAGGTTTGCGTTAGGGTTAGTGTTAGGGTTATTGTTAGGGTTAGGGTTAGGTTTGCGTTAGGGTTAGAGTTAGGGTTAGGTTTGCGTTAGGATTAAGGTTAGGGTTAGGTTTATGTCTAGGGTTACGGTTACGGTTAGCGTTAGGTTTGCTTTAGGGTTAGGGTTAGGGTTAAGGTTAGGTTTCCTTTTGGTTAGGGTAAGGTTAGGGTTAGGTTTAAGGTTAGGTTTGCGTTTCGGTTGGGGTTAGGGTTAGGCTTAGGGTTTGGGTTAGGTTTAGGTTTGCGTTAAGGTTAAGTTTATGGTCATGGTTAGGGTTATGGTTAGGGTTAGGGTTAGTTTTGCGTTAGGATTAGGGTTAGGGTTAGGGTTAGGTTTGCATTAGGTTAGGGTTAGGGTTAGTGTTAGTGTTAGTGTTCAGTTTATGTTTGCGTTAGACTTAGTGTTAGGGTTAGGGTAAGGGTTACGGTTAGGTTTAGTGTTAGTGTTAGGTTTGCGTTAGGGTTAGGGTTAGGGTTAAGGTTAGGGTTAGGTTTAGGGTTAGGGATAGGGTTAGGGTTAGGTTTAGAGTTACGTTTGTGTTAGGGTTAGGGTTAGGGTTAGGGTTAGTGTTAGATTTGCGTTAAGGCTGGGGTTAGGGTTAGGGTTAGGGTTAGGATTAGGTTTGCGTTAAGGTTAAGTTTAGGGTTATGGATAGGGTTAGGGTTAGGGTTAGGGTTAGGTTTGCGTTAGGGTTAGGTTTAGGGTTATGTTTAGAGTTAGGGTTAGGGTTAGGGTTAGTGTTAGTGTTAGGGTTAGGGTTAGGGTTAAGGTTAGGTTTGCGTTAGGGTTAGGGATAGGGTTAGGGTTAAGGTTAGGTTTAGGGATATGTTTGCATTAGGGTTATGGTTAGGCTTAGGTTTAGGGTTACGGTTATGGTTAAGGTTAAGGATAGTTTTGCGTTAGGGTTTGGGATAGGGTTTGGTTAGGGTGAGTGTTAGGTTTAGGTTTGCGTTAGGGCTAGGGTTAGGGTTAGTGTTAGGTTTGCGTTAGTGTTAGGGTTAGGGTTAATATTAGGGTTAGTGTTAGGTTTAGGTTTGCGTTAGAGTTAGGGTTCGGGTTAGGGTTAGGGTTAGGGTTAGGTTTCCTTTAGGGTAAGGGTTAGGGTTATGTTTGCGTTAGGGTTAGGGTTAGTGTTAGGTTTAGGGTTAGGGTGAGTGTTACGGTTAGGTTTGCGTTAGTGTTACGGTTAGGGTTAATGTTAGGGATAGTGTTAGGTTTAGGTTTGCGTTAGAGTTAGGGTTCGGGTTAGGGTTAGGGTTAGGGTTAGGTTTCCGTTAGGGTAAGGGTTAGGGTTATATTTGCGTTAGTGTTAGGGTTAGGGTTAGGTTCGGGTTAGGGTTAGGGTTAGGGTAGAGTTAGATTTGCGTTAGGGTTAGGGTTAGGGTTATGGTTAGTGTTAGGGTTAGGTTTGCCTTAGGGTTAGAGTTAGGGTTAGGATTAGGTTTAGGGTTAGGGTTAGGGTTAGGGTTAGATTTGCGTTAAGGTTATGTTTAGGTTTATGGTTAGGGTTAGGTTTGTGTTAGGGTTAGGGTTAGGGTTAGGGTTAGGTTTAGGGTTAGGGTTAGGGTTAGGGTTAGTTTTACGGTTAGGTTTGCATTAGGGTTAGGGTTCGGGTTAGAGTTAGGTTTGCGTTAGGGCTAGGGTTAGGGTTAGGGTTAGGGTTACGGTTAGGGTTAGGGTTTGGGTTTGGTTAGGGTTAGGTTTGCGTTAGGGTTAGGTTTAGGGTTACGTTTAGTGTTAGGGTTATGTTTAGGGTTACGGTTAGGTTTGCGTTAGTGTTAGGTTTAGGGTTAGTTTTATGGTTAGGGTTAGGTTTGCGTTAGGGTTAGGGTTAGGGTTTGGTTCGGGTTATTGTTTGGGTTATGGTTAGGGTTAGAGTTAGGATTAGGGTTAGGATTGCGTTAGGGTTAGGGTTAGGGTTGGGTTTATGTTTAGGGTTAGGTTTGCGATAGGGTTAGGATTAGGGTTAGGTTTGCGTTAGGGTTAGGGTTAGGGTTAGGTTTGCGTTAGGGTTAGGGTTAGCTTTAGTGTTAGGGTTAGTGTTAAGGATAGGTTTAGGGTTAGATTTTCGTTAGGATTAGGGTTAGGGTTAGATTTAGGGATAGGTTTGGTTAGGGTTAGGTTTAGGGTTAGGTTTAGGGTTAGGTTTAGGGTTAGGGTTAGGGTTAAGGTTAGGTTTCCTTTTGGTTAGGGTAAGGTTAGGGTTAGGGTTAGAGTTAGGTTTAGGTTTTCGTTAGGGTTAGTGTTAGGTTTAGGTTTGCTTTAGGGTTAGGTTTAGGGTTAGGTTGGGATAGGATTAGGGTTAGGGTCAGTATTAGGGTTAAGGTTAGGGTTAGGTTTAAGGTTAGGTTTGCGTTTCGGTTGGGGTTAGGGTTAGGCTTAGGGTTTGGGTTAGGGTTAGGTTTGCGTTAAGGTTAAGTTTATGGTCATGGTTAGGGTTATGGTTAGGGTTAGGGTTAGTTTTGCGTTAGGATTAGGGTTAGGGTTAGGGTTAGGTTTGCATTAGGTTAGGGTTAGTGTTAGTGTTAGTGTTAGTGTTCAGTTTATGTTTGCGTTAGACTTAGTGTTAGGGTTAGGGTAAGGGTTACGGTTAGGTTTAGGGTTAGTGTTAGGTTTGCGTTAGGGTTAGGGTTAGGGTTAAGGTTAGGGTCAGGTTTAGGGTTAGGGATAGGGTTAGGGTTAGGTTTAGAGTTACGTTTGTGTTAGGGTTAGGGTTAGGGTTATGGTTAGTGTTAGATTTGCGTTAAGGCTGGGGTTAGGGTTAGGGTTAGGGTTAGGATTAGGTTTGCGTTAAGGTTAAGTTTAGGGTTATGGATAGGGTTAGGGTTAGGGTTAGGGTTAGGTTTGCGTTAGGGTTAGGTTTAGGGTTGTGTTTAGAGTTAGGGTTAGGGTTAGAGTTAGTGTTAGTGTTAGGGTTAGGGTTAGGGTTAAGGTTAGGTTTGCGTTAGGGTTAGGGATAGGGTTAGGGTTAAGGTTAGGTTTAGGGATAGGTTTGCATTAGGGTTATGGTTTGGCTTAGGTTTAGGGTTACGGTTATGGTTAAGGTTAAGGATAGTTTTGCGTTAGGGTTTGGGATAGGGTTTGGGTTAGGGTGAGTGTTAGGGTTAGGTTTGCGTTAGGGCTAGGGTTAGGGTTAGAGTTAGGTTTGCGTTAGTGTTAGGGTTAGGGTTAATGTTAGGGTTAGTGTTAGGTTTAGGTTTGCGTTAGAGTTAGGGTTCGGGTTAGGTTAGGGTTAGGGTTAGGTTTCCGTTAGGGTAAGGGTTAGGGTTATGTTTGCGTTAGGGTTAGGGTTAGTGTTAGGTTTAGGGTTAGGGTGAGTGTTACGGTTAGGTTTGCGTTAGTGTTACGGTTAGGGTTAATGTTAGGGATAGTGTTAGGTTTAGGTTTGCGTTAGAGTTAGGGTTCGGGTTAGGGTTAGGGTTAGGTTTAGGTTTCCGTTAGGGTAAGGGTTAGGGTTATGTTTGCGTTAGTGTTAGGGTTAGGGTTAGGTTCGGGTTAGGGTTAGGGTTAGGGTAGAGTTAGATTTGCGTTAGGGTTAGGGTTAGGGTTATGGTTAGGGTTAGGGTTAGGTTTGCCTTAGGGTTAGAGTTAGGGTTAGGATTAGGTTTAGGGTTAGGGATAGGGTTAGGGTTAGGGTTAGGTTTGCGTTAAGGTTATGTTTAGGTTTATGGTTAGGGTTATGTTTGTGTTAGGGTTAGGGTTAGGGTTAGGGTTAGGTTTAGGGTTAGGGTTAGGGTTAGGGTTAGTTTTAGGGTTATCTTTGCATTAGGGTTAGGGTTCGGGTTAGGGTTAGGTTTGCGTTAGGGCTAGGGTTAGGGTTAGGGTTAGGGTTACGGTTAGGGTTAGGATTAGGGTTTGGTTAGGGTAAGGTTTGCGTTAGGGTTAGGTTTAGGGTTAGGTTTAGAGTTAGGGTTATGTTTAGGGTTACGGTTAGGTTTGCGTTAGTGTTAGGTTTAGGGTTAGTTTTATGGTTAGGGTTAGGTTTGCGTTAGGGTTAGGGTTAGGGTTTGGTTCGGGTTATTGTTAGGGTTATGGTTAGGGTTAGAGTTAGGATTAGGGTTAGGATTGCGTTAGGGTTAGGGTTAGGGTTGGGTTTATGTTTAGGGTTAGGTTTGCGATAGGGTTAGGATTAGGGTTAGGTTTGCGTTAGGGTTAGGATTAGGGTTAGGTTTGCGTTAGGGTTAGGGTTAGCTTTAGTGTTAGGGTTAGTGTTAAGGTTAGGTTTAGGGTTAGATTTTTGTTAGGATTATGGTTAGGGTTAGGTTTAGGGATAGGTTTGGTTAGGGTTAGGTTTAGGGTTAGGTTATGGTTAGGTTTAGGGTTAGGGTTAGGGTTAGGGTTAAGGTTAGGTTTCCTTTTGGTTAGGGTAAGTTTAGGGTTAGGGTTAGAGTTAGGTTTATGTTTTCGTTAGGGTTAGTGTTAGGTTTAGGTTTGCTTTAGGGTTAGGTTTAGGGTTAGGTTGGGATAGGATTAGGGTTAGGGTCAGTATTAGGGTTAAGGTTAGGGTTAGGTTTAAGGTTAGGTTTGCGTTTCGGTTGGGGTTATGGTTAGGCTTAGGGTTTGGGTTAGGGTTAGGTTTGCGTTAAGGATAAGTTTACGGTCATGGTTAGGGTTATGGTTAGGGTTAGGGTTAGTTTTGCGTTAGGATCAGGGTTAGGGTTAGGGTTAGGTTTGCATTAGGTTAGGGTTAGGGTTAGTGTTAGTGTTAGTGTTCAGTTTATGTTTGCGTTAGACTTAGTGTTAGGGTTAGGGTAAGGGTTACGGTTAGGTTTAGGGTTAGTGTTAGGTTTGCGTTAGGGTTAGGGTTAGGGTTAAGGTTAGGGTTAGGTTTAGGGTTAGGGATAGTTTAGGGTTAGGTTTAGAGTTACGTTTTTGTTAGGGTTAGGGTTAGGGTTAGGGTTAGGGTTAGATTTGCGTTAAGGCTGGGGTTAGGGTTAGGGTTAGGGTTAGGGTTAGGGTTAGGGTTAGGTTTGCGTTAAGGTTAAGTTTAGGGTTATGGATAGGGTTAGGGTTAGGGTTAGGGTTAGGTTTGCGTTAGGGTTAGGTTTAGGGTTATGTTTAGAGTTAGGGTTAGGGTTAGGGTTAGTGTTAGTGTTAGGGTTAGGGTTAGGGTTAAGGTTAGGTTTGCGTTAGGGTTAGGGATAGGGTTAGGGTTAAGGTTAGGTTTAGGGATTGGTTTGAATTAGGGTTATGGTTAGGCTTAGGTTTAGGGTTACGGTTATGGTTAAGGTTAAGGATAGTTTTGCATTAGGGTTTGGGATAGGGTTTGGGTTAGGGTGAGTGTTAGGGTTAGGTTTGCGTTAGGGCTAGGGTTAGGGTTAGTGTTAGGTTTGCGTTAGTGTTAGGGTTAGGGTTAATGTTAGGGTTAGTGTTAGGTTTAGGTTTGCGTTAGAGTTAGGGTTCGGGTTAGGGTTAGGGTTAGGGTTAGGTTTCCGTTAGGGTAAGGGTTAGGGTTATGTTTGCGTTAGGGTTAGGGTTAGGGTTAGGTTCGGGTTAGGTTTAGGGTTAGGGTTAGGGTTAGGGTTAGGTTTGCCTTAAGGTTAGAGTTAGGGTTAGGGTTAGGGTTAGGGTTAGGGTTAGGGTTAGGGTTAGGTTTGCGTTAGTGTTAGGGTTAGTGTTAGTGTTAGGGTTAGGGTTAAGGTTAGGGTTAGGGTTAGGTTTAGTGTTAGGGTTAGGGTTAGGGTTAGGGTTAGGGTTAGGGTCACCGTTAGGTTTGCGTTAGGGTTAGGGTTATGGTTAGGGTTAGGTTTAGGGATAGGTTTGCGTTATGGTTTGGGTTAGGGTTAGGTTTATGTTTAGGGTTAGGGTTAGGGTTAGGGTTAAGGTTAGGTTTGCGTTAGGTTTAGGGTTGGGTTAGGTTTAGGGTTAGGGATAGGGTTAGGTTTGCGTTAGGGTTATGCTTAGGGTTATGTTAGGGTTAGGTTTGCGTTAGGGTAAGGGTTAGGTTTAGGTTTGCGTTACGGTTAGGGTTAAGGTTAGGTTCGGGTTAGGGTTATTGTTAGGTTTCTTGTTTGGTTTAGGTTTGCGTTAGTGTTTTGTTCAGGGTTAGGGTTAGGGTTAGGTTTGCGTTAGGGTAAGGGTTAGGGTTAGGTTCGGGTTAGGGTTAGGGTTAGGGTTAGTGTTAGGGTTAGGTTTGCGTTTGGGTTAGTGTTAGGGTTATTGTTAGGGTTAGGGTTAGGTTTGCGTTAGGGTTAGAGTTAAGGTTAGGTTTGCGTTAGGATTAAGGTTAGGGTTAGGTTTATGTCTAGGGTTACGGTTACGGTTAGCGTTAGGTTTGCTTTAGGGTTAGGGTTAGGGTTAAGGTTAGGTTTCCTTTTGGTTAGGGTAAGGTTAGGGTTAGGGTTAGAGTTAGGTTTAGGTTTTCGTTAGGGTTAGTGTTAGGTTTAGGTTTGCTTTAGGGTTAGGTTTAGGGTTAGGTTGTGATAGGATTAGGGTTAGGGTCAGTATTAGGGTTAAGGTTAGGGTTAGGTTTAAGGTTAGGTTTGCGTTTCGGTTGGGGTTAGGGTTAGGCTTAGGGTTTGGGTTAGGGTTAGGTTTGCGTTAAGGTTAAGTTTATGGTCATGGTTAGGGTTATGGTTAAGGTTAGGGTTAGTTTTCCGTTAGGATTAGGGTTAGGGTTAGGGTTAGGTTTGCATTAGGTTAGGGTTAGGGTTAGTGTTAGTGTTAGTGTTCAGTTTATGTTTGCGTTAGACTTAGTGTTAGGGTTAGGGTAAGGGTTACGGTTAGGTTTAGGGTTAGTGTTAGGTTTGCGTTAGGGTTAGGGTTAGGGTTAAGGTTAGGGTTAGGTTTAGGGTTAGGGATAGGGCTAGGGTTAGGTTTAGAGTTACGTTTGTGTTAGGGTTAGGGTTAGGGTTAGGGTTAGGGTTAGATTTGCGTTAAGGCTGGGGTTAGGGTTAGGGTTAGGGTTAGGCTTAGGGTTAGGTTTGCGTTAAGGTTAAGTTTAGGGTTATGGATAGGGTTAGGGTTAGGGTTAGGGTTAGGTTTGCGTTAGGGTTAGGTTTAGGGTTATGTTTAGAGTTAGGGTTAGGGTTAGGGTTAGTGTTAGTGTTAGGGATAGTGTTAGGGTTAAGGTTAGGTTTGCGTTAGGGTTAGGGATAGGGTTAGGGTTAAGGTTAGGTTTAGGGATAGGTTTGCATTAGGGTTATGGTTAGGCTTAGGTTTAGGGTTACGGTTATGGTTAAGGTTAAGGATAGTTTTGCGTTAGGGTTTGGGATAGGGTTTGGGTTAGGGTGAGTGTTAGGGTTAGGTTTGCGTTAGGGCTAGGGTTAGTGTTAGTGTTAGGGTTAGGGTTAAGGTTAGGGTTAGGGTTAGGTTTAGTGTTAGGGTTAGGGTTAGGGTCACCGTTAGGTTTGCGTTAGGGTTAGGGTTATGGTTAGGGTTAGGTTTAGGGATAGGTTTGCGTTATGGTTTGGGTTAGGGTTAGGTTTATGTTTAGGGTTAGGGTTAGGGTTAGGGTTAAGGTTAGGTTTGCGTTAGGTTTAGGGTTGGGTTAGGTTTAGGGTTAGGGTTAGGGTTAGGTTTGCGTTAGGGTTATGCTTAGGGTTATGTTAGGGTTAGGTTTGCGTTAGGGTAAGGGTTAGGTTTAGGTTTGCGTTACGGTTAGGGTTAAGGTTAGGTTCGGGTTAGGGTTATTGTTAGGTTTCTTGTTTGGTTTAGGTTTGCGTTAGTGTTTTGTTCAGGGTTAGGGTTAGGGTTAGGTTTGCGTTAGGGTAAGGGTTAGGGTTAGGTTCGGGTTAGGGTTAGGGTTAGGGTTAGTGTTAGGGTTAGGTTTGCGTTTGGGTTAGTGTTAGGGTTATTGTTAGGGTTAGGGTTAGGTTTGCGTTAGGGTTAGAGTTAAGGTTAGGTTTGCGTTAGGATTAAGGTTAGGGTTAGGTTTATGTCTAGGGTTACGGTTACGGTTAGCGTTAGGTTTGCTTTAGGGTTAGGGTTAGGGTTAAGGTTAGGTTTCCTTTTGGTTAGGGTAAGGTTAGGGTTAGGGTTAGAGTTAGGTTTAGGTTTTCGTTAGGGTTAGTGTTAGGTTTAGGTTTGCTTTAGGGTTAGGTTTAGGGTTAGGTTGTGATAGGATTAGGGTTAGGGTCAGTATTAGTGTTAAGGTTAGGGTTAGGTTTAAGGTTAGGTTTGCGTTTCGGTTGGGGTTAGGGTTAGGCTTAGGGTTTGGGTTAGGGTTAGGTTTGCGTTAAGGTTAAGTTTATGGTCATGGTTAGGGTTATGGTTAAGGTTAGGGTTAGTTTTCCGTTAGGATTAGGGTTAGGGTTAGGGTTAGGTTTGCATTAGGTTAGGGTTAGGGTTAGTGTTAGTGTTAGTGTTCAGTTTATGTTTGCGTTAGACTTAGTGTTAGGGTTAGGGTAAGGGTTACGGTTAGGTTTAGGGTTAGTGTTAGGTTTGCGTTAGGGTTAGGGTTAGGGTTAAGGTTAGGGTTAGGTTTAGGGTTAGGGATAGGGCTAGGGTTAGGTTTAGAGTTACGTTTGTGTTAGGGTTAGGGTTAGGGTTAGGGTTAGGGTTAGATTTGCGTTAAGGCTGGGGTTAGGGTTAGGGTTAGGGTTAGGCTTAGGGTTAGGTTTGCGTTAAGGTTAAGTTTAGGGTTATGGATAGGGTTAGGGTTAGGGTTAGGGTTAGGTTTGCGTTAGGGTTAGGTTTAGGGTTATGTTTAGAGTTAGGGTTAGGGTTAGGGTTAGTGTTAGTGTTAGGGATAGTGTTAGGGTTAAGGTTAGGTTTGCGTTAGGGTTAGGGATAGGGTTAGGGTTAAGGTTAGGTTTAGGGATAGGTTTGCATTAGGGTTATGGTTAGGCTTAGGTTTAGGGTTACGGTTATGGTTAAGGTTAAGGATAGTTTTGCGTTAGGGTTTGGGATAGGGTTTGGGTTAGGGTGAGTGTTAGGGTTAGGTTTGCGTTAGGGCTAGGGTTAGGTTTAGTGTTAGGTTTGCGTTAGTGTTAGGGTTAGGGTTAATGTTAGGGTTAGTGTTAGGTTTAGGATTGCGTTAGAGTTAGGGTTCGGGTTAGGGTTAGGGTTAGGGTTAGGGTTAGGGTTAGGTTTGCCTTAGTGTTAGAGTTAGGGTTAGGGTTAGGGTTAGGGTTAGGGTTAGGTTTGCGTTAGTGTTAGGGTTAGGGTTAGTGTTAGGGTTAGGGTTAAGGTTAGGGTTAGGGTTAGGTTTAGTGTTAGGGTTAGGGTTAGGGTTAGGGTTAGGGTCACCGTTAGGTTTGCGTTAGGGTTAGGGTTATGGTTAGGGATAGGTTTAGGGATAGGTTTGCGTTATGGTTTGGGTTAGGGTTAGGGTTAGGTTTAGGGTTAGGGTTAGGGTTAGGGTTAAGGTTAGGTTTGCGTTAGGTTTATGGTTGGGTTAGGTTTTGGGATAGGGTTAGGGTTAGGTTTGCGTTAGGGTTATGCTTAGGGTTATGTTAGGGTTAGGTTTGCGTTAGGGTAAGGGTTAGGGTTAGGTTTGCGTTACGGTTAGGGTTATGGTTAGGTTCGGGTTAGTGTTATTGTTAGGTTTCTTGTTTGGTTTAGGTTTGCGTTAGTGTTATGTTCAGGGTTAGGGTTAGGGTAGGTTTGCGTTAGGGTAAGGGTTAGGGTTAGGTTCAGGTTAGGGTTAGGGTTAGGGTTAGTGTTAGGGTTAGGTTTGCGTTAGGGTTAGTGTTAGGGTTATTGTTAGGGTTAGGGTTAGGTTTGCGTTAGGGTTAGAGTTAGGGTTAGGTTTGCGTTAGGATTAAGGTTAGGGTTAGGTTTATGTCTAGGGTTACGTTTACGGTTCGCGTTAGGTTTGCTTTAGGGTTAGGGTTAGGGTTAGAGTTAGGGTTAGGGTTAGGTTTAGGGATAGGTTGGCGATAGGGTTAGGGTTAGGGTTAAGTTTAGGCTTAGGGTTAAGTTTAGGTTTGCGTTTGGGTTAGGTTTAGGGTTAGGGTTAGGGTTAGGTTTGCGTTAAGGTTAAGTTTAGGGTTATGATTAGGGTTAGGGTAAGGGTTAGGGTTAGAGTTAGATTTGCGTTAGGGTTAGGGTTAGGGTTAGGGTTAGGTTTGCGATAGGGTTAGGGTTAGGGTTAGTGTTAGGGTTAATGTTAGGTTTAGGTTTCGTTAGAGTTATGGTTAGGGTTAGGGTTAGGGTTAGGGTTAGGTTTGGTTTGCGTTAAGGTTAGGTTTAGGGTTAGGGTTAGGGTTAGGGTTAGGGTTAGGGTTAGGGTTAGGTTTAGGGTTAGGTTTGCGTTAGGGTTAGGGTTAGGGTTTGGGTTAGGGTTATGGTTAGGTTTAGGATTGCGTTAGGGCTAGGGTTATGGTTAGCGTTATGGTTAGGGTTAGATTTGCATTAGGGTTATGTTTAGGGTTAGGTTTAGAGTAGGGTTAGGTTGAGGGTTAGGCTTAGGTTTGCGTTAGGGTTAGGGTTAGGGTTAGGTTTATGGTTAGGGTTAGGTTTACGATCTGGTTAGGAAAAGGGTTAGGTTTGCGTTAGGGTTAGGGTTAGGGTTAGGTTCGGGTTATGGTTAGCGGTAGGTTTAGGGTTAAGGTTAGGGTTAGTTTTGCGTTAGGGTTAAGGTTATGGTTATGGTTATGGTTAAGGTTAGGGTTAGGTTTGCGTTAGGGTTAGAGCTGGGGTTAGGGTTAGGGTTAGGTTTGCGTTAGGGTTAGGGTTAGGGATAGTGTTAGGGTAAGGGTTAAGGTTAGGGTTAGGGATAGTGTTAGGGTTAGGTTTTCGGTAGGGTTAGTGTTAGGGTTAGGTTTGCGTTAGGATAACGGTTAGGGTTAGGTTTAGGGGTAGGGTTAGGTTTAGTGTTAGCGTTAGGTTTGCGTTAGGGTTAGGGTTAGGTTTAGGGTTAGGGTTAGAGTTAGGGTTAGGGTTAGGTTTAGGGATTGGTTTCTGTTAGTGTTAGGGTTAGGGTTAGGGTTAGGGTTAGGGTTATGTTTAGGGTTAGGGTTAAGGTTAAGGTTAGGTTTGCATTAGGGTTAGGGTTAGGGTTAAGGTTAGGGTTAGGGTTAGGTTTAGGTTTGCGATAGGGTTAGGTTTAGGGTTAGGTTTAGGTCTACGGTTAATGTTAGGGTTAGCGTTACGTTTGCGTTAGGGTTAGGGTTAGGGTTAGTGTTAGGGTTAGTGTTAGGTTTAGGTTTGCGTTAGAATTTGGGTTAGGGTTAGTGTTAGGGTTATGGTTAGGTTTCATTTAGGGTAAGGGTTAGGGTTAGGTTTCCGTTAGGGTAGGGTTAGGGTTAGGTTCGGGTTAGGGTTAGGTTTAGGGTTAGGGTAGGGTTAGGTTTGTGTTAGGGTTAGGGTTAGTATTATGGTTAGGGTTAGGGTTAGATTTGCGTTAGGGTTATAGTTAGGGTTAGGGTTAGGGTTAGGTTTAGGGTTAGGGTTAGGTTTGCGTTAGGCTTAGGGTTAGGGTTAGATTTAGGGTTAGGTTTAGGGTTAGTGTTATTGTTAGGTTTTCGTTAGGGTTATGTTTGGGTTGCTATTAGGGTTAGGGTTAGGTTTAGGTCTAGGGTTAGGGTTAGGTTTAGGGTTAGGGTTAGGGTTAGGGTTAGTGTTAGCTTTGTGTTAGGGTAGGGTTAGGGTTAGGGTTAGGGTTAGGGTTAGGTTTGAGTTAGGGTTAGGGTTAGGGTTAGGGTTAGGTTTAGGGTTAGGGTTAGGGTTAGTGTTAGGTTTAGGGTTAGGTTGCATTAGGGTTAGGGACAGGGTTAGGGTTATAGTTAGGATTAGGTTTGCGTTAGGGTTAGGGTTAAGGTTAGGTTCGCGTCAGTGTTAGGTTTAGGGTTATTGCTAGGGTTAGTCTTAGGTTTAGGTTTGCGTTAGTGTTATGGTTATTGTTAGGGTTAGGGTTAGGTTTGCGTTAGGGTAAGGGTTAGGGTTACATTTGCGTTAGGGTTAGGTTTCCGTTAGGGTTAGGGTTAGGGTTACGTTAGGGTTAGGGTTAGGGTTAGGGTAGGGTTAGGATTGCGTTAGGGTTAGGGTTAGGATTATGGTTAGTGTTAGGTTTAGGTTTGCGTTAGGGTTTAAGTTACGGTTAGTGTTAGGGTTACTGTTAGGGTTAGGGTTATGGTTTTTGTTAGGGTTAGTGTTAGGTTTAGGTTTGCGTTAGAGTGAGGGTAAGGGTTAGGGTTAGGGTTAGGGTTAGGTTTAGGGTTAGTTTTAGGTTTGTGTTAGGGTTAGGGTTAGGGTTAGGGGTAGGTTTGCGTTAAGGTTAGGTTTAGGGTTATGGTTAGGGTTAGGGTTAGGGTTAGGGTTAGGGTTAGGTTTAGGGTTAGGGTTAGGGTTAGGGTTAAGGTTAGGTTTGCGTTAGGGTTAGGGTTAGGTTTAGGATTAGTGTTAGGGTTAGGTTTGCATTAGGGTTAGTGTTAGGGTTAAGTTTAGGTTTGCGTTAGGGTTAGGGTTAGGGTTAGGGTTAGGGTTAGGTTTGCGTTAGGGTTAGGGTAAGGGTTAGTTTCGGATTAGGGTTAGGGTTAGGGTTAGGGTTAGGGTTAGGGTTAGGTTTGCGTCAGTTTTAGGGTTAGGGTTATGGTTAGGGTTAGGGTTAGGGTTAAGTTTGCGTTAGGGTTAGAGTTAGGGTTAGGGATAGGGTTAGGGTTAGGGGTAGGGTTAGGTTTGCGTTAGGGTGAGGGTTAGTGTTAGGTTTAGGGTTAACTTTAGGGTTAGGGTTAGTGTTAGGGTTAGGTTTCGATCGGTTAGTGTTAGGGTTACGTTTGCATTAGGATTAGGGTTAGGGTTAGGTTTAGGTCTAGGTTTAGGGTTAGGGTTAGCGTTAGGTTTCAATTAGAGTTAGGGTTAGGGTTAGGGTTCAAGTTATGTTTAGGGTTAGGTTTAGGGATAGGTTTGCGATAGGGTTAGGGTTAGGGTTAGTATTAGGGTAAGGGTTAGGGTTAAGGTTAGGTTTGCGTTTGGGTTAGGGTTACGGTTAGGGTTAGGTTTGCGTTAAGGTTATGTTCAGGGTTATGGTTAGGGTTAGGGTTAGGGTTAGGTTTAGGTTTACGATAGGATTATTGTTAGGTTAGGGTTATGTTTGCGATAGAGTTATGGTTAGGGTTAGTGTTAGGGTTAATGTGAGGTTTAGGTTTGCGTTAGAGTTAGGGTTAGGGTTAGGGTTAGGGTGAGGGTTAGGTTTAGGGTTAGTGTTAGGTTTGTTAGGGTTAGGTTTAGGGTTAGGGTTAGTGTTAGGGTTAGGTTTGTGTTCAGGTTAGGTTTAGGGTTATGGTTATGGTTAAGGTTAGGGTTAGGGTTAGCGTTAGGTTTGCGTTAGGGTTAGGGTTAGGGTTAGGGTTAGGTTGAGGGTTAGTGTTAGGGTTAGTGTTAGGTTTAGGGTAGGTTTGCGTTAGGGTTAGGGATAGGGTTAGGGTTAGGGTTAGGATTAGGTTTGCGTTAGTGCTAGTGTTACGGTTAGGGTAAGGGTTAGGGTTAGGGTAAGGGTTAGGTTTGCGTTAGGGTTAGGTTTAGGGTTAGGTTTAGAGTTAGGATTAGGGTTATGGTTTGGGTTAGGTTTGCGTTAGGGTTAGGGTTAGGTTTAAAGTTAGGGTTATGTTCGCGATATGGTTAGGATTATGGTTAGGTTTGCGTTTGGCTTAGGGTTAGGGTTAGGTTCGGGTTATGGTTAGAGTTAGTGTTAGGGTTAGGGTTAGGGTTAGAGGTAGGGTTAGGGTTAGGTTTGCGTTAGGCTTAGGGTTAGGGTTATAGTTAGGGTTAGGGTTAGGTTTGCGTTTATGGTTAGAGTTAGTTTTAGCTTTAGGGTTAGGGTTAAGTTTGCGTTAGGGTTAGGGTTAGGGTTAGTGTTAGGATTAGGGTTAAGGTTTGGGTTAGTGTTAGTGTTAGTGTTAGGTTTTCGTTAGGGTTAGTGTTAGGGTTAGGTTTTCATTAGGTTTAGCGTTAGGGTTAGCGTTAGGGTTAGGGCTGTGTTAAGGTTATATTTGCGTTAGTGTTAGGGATAGGGTTAGTGTTCAGGTTAGTTTTAGGGATAGGTTTGCGTTAGGGTTAGGGTTAGGGTTAGGTTTAGGGTTAGGGTTAGGGTCTAGGATAGATTTGCGTTAGGTTTAGGGTTAGGGTTAAGATTAAGGTTAGGGTTAGTGTTAGGTTTGCATTAGGGTTAGGGTTAGGGTTAAGGTTAGGTTTGCGTTAGGGTTAGGGTTAGGGTTATTGCTTGGGTTAGTGTTAGGTTTAGGTTTGTGATAGTGTTATGGTTATGGTTAGAGTTAGGGTTAGGTTTGCGTTAGGGTAAGGTTTAGGGTTAGGTTTGCGTTAGGGTTAGGGTTAGGTTTAGGTTCGTGTTAGGGTTAGGTTTATGGTTAGGTTTGCGTTAGGGTTAGTGTTAGGGTTATTGTTAGGGTTAGGGTTAGGTTTGCGTTAGGGTTAGAGTTAGGGTTATGGTTAGGGTTAGGGTTAGGGGTAGGGTTAGGGTTAAGGTTAGGTTTGTGTTAGGGTTAGGGTTAGGGTTAGGTTCGGGTTAGGTTTAGGGTTAGGGTTAGGCTAGGGTTAGGTTTGCGTTAGTGTTAGGGTTATTGTTAGGGTTAGGGTTAGGTTTGCGTTAGGGTAAGGGTTAGGGTTAGATTTGCGTTAGGGTTAGGTTTCCGTTAGGGTTAGGGTTAGGGTTACGTTAGGGTTAGGGTTAGGGTTAGGGTAGGGTTAGGATTGCGTTAGGGTTAGGGTTAGGATTATGGTTAGTGTTAGGTTTAGGTTTGCGTTAGGGTTTAAGTTACGGTTAGTGTTAGGGTTACTGTTAGGGTTAGGGTTATGGTTTTTGTTAGGGTTAGTGTTAGGTTTAGGTTTGCGTTAGAGTGAGGGTAAGGGTTAGGGTTAGGGTTAGGGTTAGGTTTAGGGTTAGTTTTAGGTTTGTGTTAGGGTTAGGGTTAGGGTTAGGGGTAGGTTTGCGTTAAGGTTAGGTTTAGGGTTATGGTTAGGGTTAGGGTTAGGGTTAGGGTTAGGGTTAGGTTTAGGGTTAGGGTTAGGGTTAGGGTTAAGGTTAGGTTTGCGTTAGGGTTAGGGTTAGGTTTAGGATTAGTGTTAGGGTTAGGTTTGCATTAGGGTTAGTGTTAGGGTTAAGTTTAGGTTTGCGTTAGGGTTAGGGTTAGGGTTAGGGTTAGGGTTAGGTTTGCGTTAGGGTTAGGGTAAGGGTTAGTTTCGGATTAGGGTTAGGGTTAGGGTTAGGGTTAGGGTTAGGGTTAGGTTTGCGTCAGTTTTAGGGTTAGGGTTATGGTTAGGGTTAGGGTTAGGGTTAAGTTTGCGTTAGGGTTAGAGTTAGGGTTAGGGATAGGGTTAGGGTTAGGGGTAGGGTTAGGTTTGCGTTAGGGTGAGGGTTAGTGTTAGGTTTAGGGTTAACTTTAGGGTTAGGGTTAGTGTTAGGGTTAGGTTTCGATCGGTTAGTGTTAGGGTTACGTTTGCATTAGGATTAGGGTTAGGGTTAGGTTTAGGTCTAGGTTTAGGGTTAGGGTTAGCGTTAGGTTTCAATTAGAGTTAGGGTTAGGGTTAGGGTTCAAGTTATGTTTAGGGTTAGGTTTAGGGATAGGTTTGCGATAGGGTTAGGGTTAGGGTTAGTATTAGGGTAAGGGTTAGGGTTAAGGTTAGGTTTGCGTTTGGGTTAGGGTTACGGTTAGGGTTAGGTTTGCGTTAAGGTTATGTTCAGGGTTATGGTTAGGGTTAGGGTTAGGGTTAGGTTTAGGTTTACGATAGGATTATTGTTAGGTTAGGGTTATGTTTGCGATAGAGTTATGGTTAGGGTTAGTGTTAGGGTTAATGTGAGGTTTAGGTTTGCGTTAGAGTTAGGGTTAGGGTTAGGGTTAGGGTGAGGGTTAGGTTTAGGGTTAGTGTTAGGTTTGTTAGGGTTAGGTTTAGGGTTAGGGTTAGTGTTAGGGTTAGGTTTGTGTTCAGGTTAGGTTTAGGGTTATGGTTATGGTTAAGGTTAGGGTTAGGGTTAGCGTTAGGTTTGCGTTAGGGTTAGGGTTAGGGTTAGGGTTAGGTTGAGGGTTAGTGTTAGGGTTAGTGTTAGGTTTAGGGTAGGTTTGCGTTAGGGTTAGGGATAGGGTTAGGGTTAGGGTTAGGATTAGGTTTGCGTTAGTGCTAGTGTTACGGTTAGGGTAAGGGTTAGGGTTAGGGTAAGGGTTAGGTTTGCGTTAGGGTTAGGTTTAGGGTTAGGTTTAGAGTTAGGATTAGGGTTATGGTTTGGGTTAGGTTTGCGTTAGGGTTAGGGTTAGGTTTAAAGTTAGGGTTATGTTCGCGATATGGTTAGGATTATGGTTAGGTTTGCGTTTGGCTTAGGGTTAGGGTTAGGTTCGGGTTATGGTTAGAGTTAGTGTTAGGGTTAGGGTTAGGGTTAGAGGTAGGGTTAGGGTTAGGTTTGCGTTAGGCTTAGGGTTAGGGTTATAGTTAGGGTTAGGGTTAGGTTTGCGTTTATGGTTAGAGTTAGTTTTAGGTTTAGGGTTAGGGTTAAGTTTGCGTTAGGGTTAGGGTTAGGGTTAGTGTTAGGATTAGGGTTAAGGTTTGGGTTAGTGTTAGTGTTAGTGTTAGGTTTTCGTTAGGGTTAGTGTTAGGGTTAGGTTTTCATTAGGTTTAGCGTTAGGGTTAGCGTTAGGGTTAGGGCTGTGTTAAGGTTATATTTGCGTTAGTGTTAGGGATAGGGTTAGTGTTCAGGTTAGTTTTAGGGATAGGTTTGCGTTAGGGTTAGGGTTAGGGTTAGGTTTAGGGTTAGGGTTAGGGTCTAGGATAGATTTGCGTTAGGTTTAGGGTTAGGGTTAAGATTAAGGTTAGGGTTAGTGTTAGGTTTGCATTAGGGTTAGGGTTAGGGTTAAGGTTAGGTTTGCGTTAGGGTTAGGGTTAGGGTTATTGCTTGGGTTAGTGTTAGGTTTAGGTTTGTGATAGTGTTATGGTTATGGTTAGAGTTAGGGTTAGGTTTGCGTTAGGGTAAGGTTTAGGGTTAGGTTTGCGTTAGGGTTAGGGTTAGGTTTAGGTTCGTGTTAGGGTTAGGTTTATGGTTAGGTTTGCGTTAGGGTTAGTGTTAGGGTTATTGTTAGGGTTAGGGTTAGGTTTGCGTTAGGGTTAGAGTTAGGGTTATGGTTAGGGTTAGGGTTAGGGGTAGGGTTAGGGTTAAGGTTAGGTTTGTGTTAGGGTTAGGGTTAGGGTTAGGTTCGGGTTAGGTTTAGGGTTAGGGTTAGGCTAGGGTTAGGTTTGCGTTAGTGTTAGGGTTAGGGTTATGGATAGGGTTAGGGGTAGGTTTGCGTAGGGTTAGAGTTAGGGTTAGGGTTAGGGTTAAGGTTAGGGTTAGGTTTGCGTTAGTGTTAGGGTTAGGGTTAGTGTTAGGGTTAGGGTTAAGGTTAGGGTTAGGGTTAGTGTTAGGTTTAGGTTTTTGTTAGGCTTAGTGTTAGGGTTAGGTTTGCGTTAGGATTAGGGTTATGGTTAGGTTTTAGGCTAGTGTTAGGGTTAGGGTTAGCGTTAGGTTTGCGTTAGGGTTAGGGTTATGGTTAGGTGTAGGGTTAGGGTTAGAGTTAGGTTTAGGGTTAGGTTTAGGGTTAGTTTTGCGTTAGGGTTAGGGTTAGGGTTAGTTTCAGATTAGGGTTAGGGTTAGGGTTAGGGTTAGGATTAGGGTTAGGTTTGCGTTAGGTTTAGGGTTAGGGTTATTGTTAGCGTTAGAGTTAGGGTTAGGTTTGCGTTAGGGTTAGAGTTAGTGTTGGGGATAGGGTTAGGGTTAGGGTTAGGGTTAGGGTTAGGGTTTGGTTTGCTTTAGGGTTAGTGTTAGGGTTAGTGTTAGGGTTAGGGTTAAGTTTAGGGTTAGGGTTAGTTTTAGGGTTAGGTTTCTATAGGGTTAGTGTTAGGGTTACGTTTGCGTTAGGATTATGGTTAGGGTTAGGTTTAGGTCTAGGATTAGGGTTAGGGTTAGCGTTAGGTTTGAGTTAGGGTTAAGGTTAGGGTTAGTATTTGGGTTAGGGTTAGGGTTAGGGTTTGGGTTAGGTTTAGAGTTAGGGTTAGGGTTAGGTTTAGGGATAGGTTTGCGATAGGGTTAGGGTTAGGGTTAGGGTTAGTTTTAGGGTTAGGTTTAGGTTTGCGTTAGGGTTAGGTTTAGGTTTAGGGTTAGTTTTGCGTTAGGGTTAGGGTTAGGGTTAGGGTTAGGATTGCGTTAGGTCTAGGGTTAGGGTTAGGTTTAGGGTTAGGTTTGCGTTAGGGTTAGGGTTAGGGTTAGGTTTGCGTTAGGGTTAGAGTTAGGGTTAGGTTCCGGTCATGGTTAGGGGTAGGGTTACGTTTAGGGTTAGGGTGATGTTTGCATTAGGGTTAAGGTTAGGGTTATGGTTATGGTTAGGGTTAGGTTTGCGTCAGGTTAGAGTTAGGGTTCGGGTTAGGGTTAGTTTTTCGTTAGGGTTAGGGTTAGGGTTACTGTTAGGGTTAGGGTTAGAGTTACTGTTTGGTTTAGGGTTAGTGTTAGGTTTTCGTTAGGGTTAGGGTTAGGGTTAGGGTTAAAGTTAGGGTTAAGGTTAGGGTTAGGGTTAGGGTTAGGGTTAAGTTTGCGTTAAGGTTATGTTTAGGTTTATGGTTAGGGTTAGGTTTGTGTTAGGGTTAGGGTTAGGGTTAGGTTTAGGGTTAGAGTTACGGTTAGGGTTAGTTTTAGGGTTTGGTTTGCGTTAGGGTTAGGGTTAAGGTTAGGGTTAGGTTTGCGTTAGGGCTAGGGTTAGGGTTAGGGTTAGGTTTACGGTTAGGGTTAGGGTTAGGGTTTGGTTAGGGTTAGGTTTGCGTTAGGGTTAGGTTTAGGTTTAGGTTTAGAGTTAGGGTTATGGATAGGGTTAGGGTTAGGTTTTCGGTAGGGTTAGTGTTAGGGTTAGGTTTGCCTTAGGATAACGGTTAGGGTTAGGTTTAGGGCTAGGGTTAGGTTTAGTGTTAGCGTTAGGTTTGCGTTAGGGTTAGGGTTAGGGTTAGGGTTAGGGTTAGGTTTAGGGATTGGTTTCTGTTAGTGTTAGGGTTAGGGTTAGGGTTAGGGTTATGTTTAGGGTTAGGGTTAAGGTTAAGGTTAGGTTTGCATTAGGGTTAGGGTTAGGGTTAAGGTTAGGGTTAGGGTTAGGTTTAGGTTTGCGATAGGGTTAGGTTTAGGGTTAGGTTTAGGTCTACGGTTAGTGTTAGGGTTAGCGTTACGTTTGCGTTAGGGTTAGGGTTAGGGTTAGTGTTAGGGTTAGTGTTAGGTTTAGGTTTGCGTTAGAATTTGGGTTAGGGTTAGTGTTAGGGTTATGGTTAGGTTTCATTTAGGGTAAGGGTTAGGGTTAGGTTTCCGTTAGGGTAGGGTTAGGGTTAGGTTCGGGTTAGGGTTAGGTTTAGGGTTAGGGTAGGGTTAGGTTTGTGTTAGGGTTAGGGTTAGTATTATGGTTAGGGTTAGGGTTAGATTTGCGTTAGGGTTATAGTTAGGGTTAGGGTTAGGGTTAGGTTTAGGGTTAGGGTTAGGTTTGCGTTAGGCTTAGGGTTAGGGTTAGAGTTAGGGTTAGGTTTAGGGTTAGTGTTATTGTTAGGTTTTCGTTAGGGTTATGTTTGCGTTACTATTAGGGTTAGGGTTAGGTTTAGGTCTAGGGTTAGGGTTAGGTTTAGGGTTAGGGTTAGGGTTAGGGTTAGGTTTAGTGTTAGGTTTAGGTTTGCGTTAGAGTTAGGGTTAGGGTTAGGGTTAGGTTTCCGTTAGGGTAAGGGTTAGGGTTATGTTTGCGTTAGGGTTAGGGTTAGGGTTAGGTTCGGGTTAGGGTTAGGGTTAGGGTTAGGGTTAAGGTTAGGTTTGCCTTAGGGTTAGAGTTAGGGTTAGGTTTACGGTTAGGGTTAGGGTTAGGGTTAGGGTTAGGTTTGCGTTAGTGTTAGGGTTAGGGTTAGTGTTAGGGTTAGGGTTAAGGTTAGGGTTAGGGTTAGGTTTAGTGTTAGGGTTAGGGTTAGGGTTAGGGTTAGGGTTAGGGTCACCGTTAGGTTTGCGTTAGGGTTAGGGTTATGGTTAGGGTTAGGTTTAGGGATAGGTTTGCGTTATGGTTTGGGTTAGGGTTAGGGTTAGGTTTAGGGTTAGGGTTAGGGTTAGGGTTAAGGTTAGGTTTGCGTTAGGTTTAGGGTTGGGTTAGGTTTAGGGTTAGGGTTAGGGTTAGGTTTGTGTTAGGGTTATGCTTAGGGTTATGTTAGGGTTAGGTTTGCGTTAGGGTAAGGGTTAGGGTTAGGTTTGCGTTACGGTTAGGGTTAGGGTTACGTTCGGGTTAGGGTTATTGTTAGGTTTCTTGTTTGGTTTAGGTTTGCGTTAGTGTTATGTTCAGGGTTAGGGTTAGGGTTAGGTTTGCGTTAGGGTAAGGGTTAGGGTTAGGTTCGGGTTAGGGTTAGGGTTAGGGTTAGTGTTAGGGTTAGGTTTGCGTTAGGGTTAGTGTTAGGGTTATTGTTAGGGTTAGGGTTAGGTTTGCGTTAGGGTTAGAGTTAGGGTTAGGTTTGCGTTAGGATTAAGGTTAGGGTTAGGTTTATGTCTAGGGTTACAGTTATGGTTAGCGTTAGGTTTGCTTTAGGGTTAGGGTTAGGGTTAGAGTTAGGGTTAGGGTTAGGTTTAGGGATAGGTTGTCTATAGGGTTACGGTTAGGGTTAAGTTTAGGCTTAGGGTTAAGTTTAGGTTTGCGTTTGGGTTAGGTTTAGGGTTAGGGTTAGGGTTAGGTTTGCGTTAAGGTTAAGTTTAGGGTTATGATTAGGGTTAGGGTAAGGGTTAGGGTTAGAGTTAGATTTGCGTTAGGGTTAGGGTTAGGGTTAGGGGTAGGTTTGCGATAGGGTTAGGGTTAGGGTTAGTGTTAGGGTTAGTGTTAGGTTTAGGTTTCGTTAGAATTATGGTTAGTGTTAGGGTTAGGGTTAGGGTTAGGGTTAGGGTTAGGTTTGCGTTAAGGTTAGGTTTAGGGTTAGGGTTAGGGTTAGGGTTAGGGTTAGGGTTAGGGTTAGGTTTAGGGTTAGGTTTGCGTTAGGGTTAGGGTTAGGGTTTGGGTTAGGGTTATGGTTAGGTTTAGGATTGCGTTAGGGCTAGGGTTATGGTTAGCGTTATGGTTAGGATTAGGGTTAGATTTGCGTTAGGTTTATGTTTAGGGTTAGGTTTAGAGTAGGGTTAGGTTTAGGGTTAGGCTTAGGATTGCGTTAGGGTTAGGGTTAGGGTTAGGTTTATGTTTAGGGTTAGGTTTACGATAGGGTTAGGATTAGGGTTAGGTTTGCGTTAGGGTTAGGGTTAGGGTTAGGTTCGGGTTATGGTTAGCGGTAGGTTTAGGGTTAAGGTTAGGGTTAGTTTTGCGTTAGGGTTAGGGTTATGGTTATGGTTATGGTTAAGGTTAGGGTTAGTTTTGCGTTAGGGTTAGAGCTGGGGTTAGGGTTAGGGTTAGGTTTGCGTTAGGGTTAGGGTTAGGGATAGTGTTAGGGTAAGGGTTAAGGTTAGGGTTAGGGATAGTGTTAGGGTTAGGTTTTCGGTAGGGTTAGTGTTAGGGTTAGGTTTGCGTTAGGATAACGGTTAGGGTTAGGTTTAGGGCTAGGGTTACGTTTAGTGTTAGCGTTAGGTTTGCGTTAGGGTTAGGGTTAGGTTTAGGGTTAGGGTTAGAGTTAGGGTTAGGGTTAGGTTTAGGGATTGGTTTCTGTTAGTGTTAGGGTTAGGGTTAGGGTTAGGGTTATGTTTAGGGTTAGGGTTAAGGTTAAGGTTAGGTTTGCATTAGGGTTAGGGTTAGGATTAAGGTTAGGGTTAGGGTTAGGTTTAGGTTTGCGATAGGGTTAGGTTTAGGTCTACGGTTAGTGTTAGGGTTAGCGTTACGTTTCCCTTAGGGTTAGGGTTTAGGTTAGTGTTAGGGTTAGTGTTAGGTTTAGGTTTGCGTTAGAATTTGGGTTAGGGTTAGTGTTAGGGTTATGCTTAGGTTTCATTTAGGGTAAGGGTTAGGGTTAGGTTTCCGTTAGGGTAGGGTTAGGATTAGGTTCGGGTTAGGGTTAGGTTTAGGGTTAGGGTAGGGTTAGGTTTGTGTTAGGGTTAGGGTTAGTATTATGGTTAGGGTTAGGGTTAGATTTGCGTTAGGGTTATAGTTAGGGTTAGGGTTAGGGTTAGGTTTAGGGTTAGGGTTAGGTTTGCGTTAGGCTTAGGGTTAGGGTTAGAGTTAGGGTTAGCTTTAGGGTTAGTGTTATTGTTAGGTTTTCGTTAGGGTTATGTTTGCGTTACTATTAGGGTTAGGGTTAGGTTTAGGTCTAGGGTTAAGGTTAGGTTTAGGGTTAGGGTTAGGGTTTGGGTTAGGTTTAGTGTTAGGTTTAGGTTTGCGTTAGAGTTAGGGTTAGGGTTAGGGTTAGGGTTAGGGTTAGGGTTAGGGTTAGTGTTAGCTTTGTGTTAGGGTTAGGGTTAGGGTTAGGGTTAGGGTTAGGGTTAGGTTTGAGTTAGGGTTAGGGTTAGGGTTAGGGTTAGGTTTAGGGTTAGGGTTAGGGTTAGTGTTAGGTTTAGGGTTAGGTTGCGTTAGGGTTAGGGACAGGGTTAGGGTTATAGTTAGGATTAGGTTTGCGTTAGGGTTAGGGTTATGGTTATGGTTAGGGTTAGGCTTAGGGTAAGGGTTAGGTTTGCGTTAAGGTTAGGTTTAGGGTTAGGTTTAGAGTTAGGGTTAGGGTTATTGTTAGGGTTAGGTTTGTGTTAGGGTTAGGGTTAGGGTTAGTTTTATGTTTAGGTTTATTTTTGCAATAGGGTTAGGATTATCGTTAGGTTTGCGTTTGGGTTAGGGTTAGGGTTAGGTTCTGGTTATGGTTATAGTTAAGGTTAGGGTTATGGTTAGGGTTAGTGTTAGGGTTTGGTTTAGAGTTAAGTTTGCGTTAGGGTTAGGATTAGGGTTAGGGTTAGGGTTAAGGTTAGGGTTAGTGTAGTGTTAGTGTTAGTGTTAGGTTTTCGTTAGGGTTAGTGTTAGGGTTAGGTTTGCATTAGGATTAGGGTTAGGGTTAGGTTTAGGGCTAGGTTTAGGGTTAGGGTTAGCGTTAGGGTTAGGGCTGGGTTAAGGTTAGGTTTGCGTTAGGGTTATGGATAGTGTTAGAGTTAAGGTTAGGTTTAGGGATAGGTTTGCGTTAGTGTTAGGGTAAGGGTTAAGTATAGGTTTGCGTTAGGGTTAGGGTTATGGTTAGGTTTGAGTTAGGGTTAGGGTTAGGGTTAAGGTTAGGTTCGCGTCAGGGTTAGGTTAGGGTTATTGTTAGGGTTAGTGTTAGGTTTAGGTTTGCGTTAGTTTTATGGTTATTGTTAGGGTTAGGGTTAGGTTTGCGTTAGGGTAAGGGTTAGGGTTAGATTTGCGTTAGGGTTAGGTTTCCGTTTGGGTTAGGGTTAGGGTTACGTTAGGGTTAGGGTTAGGGTTAGAGTTAGGGTAGGGTTAGGATTGCGTTAGGGTTAGGGTTAGGATTATGGTTAGTGTTAGGGTTAGGTTTGCGTTAGGGTTTAAGTTACGGTTAGGGTTAGGGTTAAGGTTAGGGTTAGGATTAGGGTTAGGTTTGCGTTAGGGTTAGTGTTAGGGTTAGTGTTAGGGTTACTGTTAGGGTTAGGGTTAGGGTTAGTGTTAGGGTTAGTGTTAGGTTTAGGTTTGGGTTAGAGTGAGGGTAAGGGTTAGGGTTAGGGTTAGGGTTAGGTTTAGGGTTAGTTTTAGGTTTGTGTTAGGGTTAGGGTTAGGGTTAGGGGTAGGTTTGCGTTAAGGTTAGGTTTAGGGTTATGGTTATGGTTAGGGTTAGGGTTAGGGTTAGGGTTAGGTTTAGGGTTAGGGTTAGGGTTAGGGTTAAGGTTAGGTTTGCGTTAGGGTTAGGGTTAGGTTTAGGATTAGTGTTAGGGTTAGGTTTGCATTAGGGTTAGGGTTAGGGTTAAGGTTAGGTTTGCGTTAGGGTTATGGTTAGGGTTAGGGTTAGGGTTAGGTGTGCGTTAGGGTTAGGGTAAGGGTTAGTTTCGGATTAGGGTTAGGGTTAGGGTTCAGGTTAGGGTTAACTTTAGGGTTAGGGTTAGTGTTAGGGTTAGGTTTCGATCGGTTAGTGTTAGGGTTACGTTTGCATTAGGATTAGTGTTAGGGTTAGGTTTAGGTCTAGGTTTAGGGTTAGGGTTAGCGTTAGGTTTCAATTAGAGTTAGGGTTAGGGTTAGGGTTCAAGTTATGTTTAGGGTTAGGTTTAGGGATAGGTTTGCGATAGGGTTAGGGTTAGGGTTAGTATTAGGTTAAGGGTTAGGGTTAAGGTTAGGTTTGCGTTTGGGTTAGGGTTAGGGTTAGGGTTAGGTTTGCGTTAAGGTTATGTTCACGGTTATGGTTAAGGTTAGGGTTAGGGTTAGGTTTAGGTTTACGTTAGGATTATTGTTAGGTTAGGGTTATGTTTGCGATAGAGTTATGGTTTGGGTTAGTGTTAGGGTTAATGTGAGGTTTAGGTTTGCGTTAGAGTTAGGGTTAGGGTTAGGGTTAGGGTGAGGGTTAGGTTTAGGGTTAGTGTTAGGTTTGTTAGGGTTAGGTTTAGGGTTAGGGTTAGTGTTAGGGTTAGGTTTGTGTTAAGGTTAGGTTTAGGGTTATGGTTATGGTTAAGGTTAGGGTTAGGGTTAGCGTTAGGTTTGCGTTAGGGTTAGGGTTAGGGTTAGGGTTAGGTTGAGGGTTAGGTTTGCGTTAGTGTTAAGGATAGGGTTAGGGTTAGGGTTAGGATTAGGTTTGCGTTAGTGCTAGTGTTACGGTTAGGGTAAGGGTTAGGGTTAGGGTAAGGGTTAGGTTTGCGTTAGGGTTAGGTTTAGGGTTAGGTTTAGAGTTAGGATTAGGGTTATGGTTCGGGTTAGGTTTGCGTTACGGTTAGGGTTAGGTTTAAAGTTAGGGTTATGTTCGCGATATGGTTAGGATTATGGTTAGGTTTGCGTTTGGCTTAGGGTTAGGGTTAGGTTTGGGTTATGGTTAGAGTTAGTGTTAGGGTTAGGGTTAGGGTTAGAGGTAGGGTTAGGGTTAGGTTTGCGTTACGCTTAGGTTTAGGGTTATAGTTAGGGTTAGGGTTAGGTTTGCGTTTATGGTTAGAGTTAGTTTTAGGGTTAGGGTTAGGGTTAAGTTTGCGTTAGGGTTAGGGTTAGGGTTAGTGTTAGGATTAGGGTTAAGGTTTGGGTTAGTGTTAGTGTTAGTGTTAGGTTTTCGTTAGGGTTAGTGTTAGGGTTAGGTTTTCATTAGGTTTAGCGTTAGGGTTAGCGTTAGGGTTAGGGATGTGTTAAGGTTATATTTGCGTTAGTGTTAGGGATAGGGTTAGTGTTCAGGTTAGTTTTAGGGATAGGTTTGCGTTAGGGTTAGGGTTAGGGTTAGGTTTAAGGTTAGGGTTAGGGTATAGGATAGATTTGCGTTAGGTTTAGGGTTAGGGTTAAGATTAAGGTTAGGGTTAGGGTTAGGTTTGCATTAGGGTTAGGGTTAGGGTTAAGGTTAGGTTTGCGTTAGGGTTAGGGTTAGGGTTATTGCTTGGGTTAGTGTTAGGTTTAGGTTTGTGATAGTGTTATGGTTATGGTCAGAGTTAGGGTTAGGTTTGCGTTAGGGTAAGTTTTAGGGTTAGGTTTGCGTTAGGGTTAGGGTTAGGGTTAGGTTCGTGTTAGGGTTATGTTTATGGTTAGGTTTGCGTTAGGGTTAGTGTTAGGGTTATTGTTAGGGTTAGGGTTAGGTTTGCGTTAGGGTTAGAGTTAGGGTTATGGTTAGGGTTAGGGTTAGGGGTAGGGTTAGGGTTAGAGTTAGGTTTGTGTTAGGGTTAGGGTTAGGGTTAGGTTCGGGTTAGGTTTAGGGTTAGGGTTAGGCTAGGGTTAGGTTTGCGTTAGTGTTAGGGTTAGGGTTATGGATAGGGTTAGGGTTAGGTATGCGTAGGGTTAGAGTTAGGGTTAGGGTTAGGGTTAAGGTTAGGGTTAGGTTTGCGTTAGTGTTAGGGTTAGGGTTAGCGTTAGGTTTGCGTTAGGGTTAGGGTTAGGGTTAGGTGTAGGGTTAGGGTTAGAGTTAGGTTTAGGGTTAGGTTTAGGGTTAGGTTTGCGTTAGGGTTAGGGTTAGGGTTAGTTTCAGATTAGGGTTAGGGTTAGGGTTAGGGTTAGGATTAGGGTTAGGTTTGCGTTAGGTTTAGGGTTAGGGTTATGGTTAGGGTTAGAGTTAGGGTTAGGTTTGCGTTAGGGTTAGAGTTAGTGTTGGGGATAGGGTTAGGGTTAGGGTTAGGGTTAGGGTTAGGTTTGCTTTAGGGTTAGTGTTAGGGTTAGTGTTAGGGTTAGGGTTAAGTTTAGGGTTAGGGTTAGTGTTAGGGTTAGGTTTCTTTAGGGTTAGTGTTAGGGTTACGTTTGCTTCAGGATTAGGGTTAGTGTTAGGTTTAGGTCTAGGGTTAGGGTTAGGGTTAGCGTTAGGTTTGAGTTAGGTTTAGGGTTAGGGTTAGTATTTGGGTTAGGGTTAGGGTTAGGGTTTGGGATAGGTTTGCGTTAAGGTTAAGTTCAGGGTTATGGTTAGGGTTAGGGTTAGGGTTAGGTTTATGGTTAGGGTTATGTTTGCGATATGGTTAGGATTATGGTTAAGTTTGCGTTTGGGTTAGGGTTTGGGTTAGGTTCGGGTTATGGTTAGAGTTAGGGTTAGTGTTAGTGTTAGGGTTAGAGTTAGGTTTGCGTTAGGGTTAGGGTTAGAGTTATAGTTAGGGTTAGGGTTAGGTTTGCCCTTAGGTTTAGAGTTAGTGTTAGGGTTTGGGTTAGGGTTAAGTTTGCGTTAGGGTTAGGTTTAGGGTTAGTGTTAGGGTTAGGGTTAAGGTTAGGGTTATTGTTAGTGTTAGTGTTAGTGTTAGTGTTAGGTTTTCTTTAGGGTTTGTGTTAGGGTTAGGTTTGCATTAGGTTTAGGGTTAGGGTTAGCGTTAGGGTTAGGGCTCGGTTAAGTTTAAGTTTGCGTTAGTGTTAGGGATAAGGTTAGTGTTAAGGTTAGTTTTAGGGATAGGTTTGCGTTAGGGTTAGGGTTAGGGTTATTGTTATGGTTAATGTTAGGTTTAGGTTTGAGTTAGTGTTATGGTTATGGTTATATTTAGGGTTAGGTTTGCGTTAGGGAAAGGTTTAGAGTTAGGTTTGCGTTAGGGTTAGGGTTAGGTTCGGGTTAGCTTAGGGTTAGTTTTAGGGCTAGGTTTGCGTTAGGGTTAGGGTTATGGTTATGGTTAGGGTTAGGGTTAGGTTTGCGTTAGGGTTAGAGTTAGGTTTAGGGTTAGGTTTAGGTTTAGGGTTAGGGTTAGTGTTAGGTTTGCGTTAGAGTTAGAGTTAGAGATAGGGTTAGGGTTAGAGTTAGGTTTAGGGTTAAGTTTAGGGTTATGTTTAGTGTTAAGGTTAGGTTTCGTTAGGGTTAGTGTTAGGGTTACGTTTGCGTTAGGATTAGGGTTAAGGTTAGGTTTAGGTCTAGGTTTAAGGTTAGGGTTAGCGTTAGGTTTGCCTTAGGGTTAGGGTTAGGGTTAGGGTTAGAGTTAGGGTTAGGGTTAGGTTTAGGGATAGGTTTGCGATACGGTTAGGGTTAGGGTTTGGTTTAGGGTTAAGGTTAGGGTTAGGTTAGGGTTATGGTTAGCGGTACGTTTAGGGTTAAGGTTAGGGTTAGTTTTGCGTTAGTGTTAGGGTTATGGTTATGGTTAAGGTTAGGGTTAGGTTTGCGTTAGGGTTAGAGTTAGGGTTAGGGTTAGGGTTAGGTTTGCGTTAGGGTTACGGTTAGGGATAGTGTTAGTGTTAGGGTTAAGGTTAGGGTTAGGGATAGTGTTTGTGTTAGGTTTTCGGTAGGGTTAGTGTTAGGGTTAGGTTTGCGTTAGGGTAAGGGTTAGGGTTAAGTTTAAGGTTAGGGTTAAGGTTAGTGTTAGCGTTAGGTTTGCATTAGGGTTAGGGTTAGGGTTAGGTTTAAGGTTAGGGTTAGAGTTAGGGTTAGGGTTAGCTTTAGGGATAGGTTTCTGTTAGTGTTAGGGTTATGGTTAGGGTTAGGGTTATGTTTAGGGTTAGGGTTAGGGTTAAGGTTAGGTTTGCATTAGGGTTAGGGTTAGGGTTAAGGTTAGGGTTAGGGTTAGGGTTAGGTTTGCGTTAAGGTTAGGGTTAGGGTTAGGGTTATGTTTTCGTTAGGGTTAGTGGTAGAGTTAGGTTTGCGTTTAGGATTAATTTTAACGTTAGGTTTAGGTCTACGGTTAGTGTTAGGGTTAGCGTTAGGTTTGCGTTAGGGTTAGGGTTAGGGTTAGTGTTAGGGTTAGGGATAGGTTTGCGTTAGGATTAGTGTTAGGGTTATTGTTAGGGTTAGTGTTAGGTTTAGGTTTGCGTTAGAATTAGGGTTAGTGTTAGGGTTAGGGTTAGGTTGCCTTTAAGTAAGGTTTAGTGTTAGGTTACCGTTAGGGTTAGGGTTAGTGTTAGGTTAGGGTTAGGGTTAGGGTTAGGGTTAGGGTAGGGTTAGGTTTGCGTTAGGGTTAGGGTTAGGATTATGGTTAGGGTTAGGGTTAGGTTTGCGTTAGTGTTATGGTTATTGTTAGGGTTAGGGTTAGGTTTGCGTTAGGGTAAGGGTTAGGGTTAGATTTGCGTTAGGGTTAGGTATCCGTTAGGGTTAGGTTTAGGGTTAGGTTCGGGTTAGGGTTAGGGTTAGGGTAGGGTTAGGATTGCGTTAGGGTTAGGGTTAGGATTATGGTTAGGGTTAGGGTTAGGTTTGCGTTAGGGTTTAAGTTACGGTTAGGGTTAGGGTTAAGGTTAGGGTTAGGATTAGGGTTAGGTTTGCGTTAGGGTTAGTGTTAGGGTTAGTGTTAGGGTTAGTGTTAGGTTTAGCTTTGCGTTATGGTGAGGGTAAGGGTTAGGGTTAGGGTTAGGTTTAGGGTTAGTTTTAGGTTTGTGTTAGGGTTAGGGTTAGGGTTAGGGGTAGGTTTGCGTTAAGGTTAGGTTTAGGGATATGGTTAGGGTTAGGGTTAAGTTTAGGGTTAGGGTTAGGTTTAGGGTTAGGGTTAGGGTTAGGGTTAAGGTTAGGTTTGCGTTAGGGTTAGGGTTAGGTTTAGGATTAGTGTTAGGGTTAGGTTTGCATTAGGTTTAGGGTTAGGGTTAAGGTTAGGTTTGCGTTAGGGTTAGGGTTAGGGTTAGGTTTAGGGTTAGGTTTGCGTTAGGGTTAGGGTAAGGGTTAGTTTCGGATTAGGGTTAGGGTTAGGGTTAGGGTTAGGGTTAGGTTTCCGTCAATTTTAGGGTTAGGGTTATTGTTAGGGTTAGGGTTAGGGTTAGGTTTGCGTTAGGGTTAGAGTTAGGGTTAGGGATAGGGTTAGGGTTATTGTTAGGGTTACGTTTGCGTTAGGATTAGGGTTAGGGTTAGGTTTACGTCTAGGTTTAGGGTTAGGGTTAGCGTTAGGTTTCAGTTAGGGTTAGGGTTAGGGTTAGGGTTCAAGTTATGTTTAGGGTTAGGTTTAGGTATCGGTTTGCGATAGGGTTAGGGTTACGGTTAGTATTAGGGTTAGGGTTAGGGTTAAGGTTAGGTTTGCGTTTGGGTTAGGGTTAGGGTTAGGGTTAGGTTTGCGTTATGGTTAAGTTCAGGGTTATGGTTAGGGTTAGGGTTAGGGTTAGGTTTAGTTTTACGTTAGGATTATTGTTAGGTTAGGGTTAGGTTTGCGATAGGGTTATGGTTAGGGTTAGTGTTAGGTTTAATGTGAGGTTTAGGTTTGCATTAGAGTTAGGGTTAGGGTTAGGGTTAGGGTTAGGGTTAGGGTTAGGGTTAGCATTAGGTTTGGGTTAGGGTTAGGGTTAGGGTTAGGGTTAGGTTGAGGGTTAGTGTTAGGGTTAGTGTTAGGTTTAGTGTAGGTTTGCGTTAGGTTAGGGATAGGGTTAGGGTTAGGGTTAGGATTAGGTTTGCGTTAGGGCTAGTGTTACGGTTAGGGTAAGGGTTAGGGTTAGGTTTAGGGTTAGGTTTAGAGTTAGGATTAGGGTTATGGTTTGGGTTAGGTTTGCGTTAGGGTTAGGGTTAGGTTTAAGGTTAGGGTTATGTTCGCGATATGGTTAGGATTATGGTTAGGTTTGCGTTTGGCTTAGGGTTAGGGTTAGGTTCGGGTTATGGTTAGAGTTAGTGTTAGGCTTAGGGTTAGGATTAGGGGTAGGGTTAGGGTTAGGTTTGCGTTAGGCTTAGGGTTAGGGTTATAGTTAGGGTTAGGGTTAGGTTTGCGTTTATGGTTAGAGTTAGTGTTAGGGTTAGCGTTAGGGTTAAGTTTGAGTTAGGGATAGGGTTAGGGTTAGTGTTAGGATTAGGGTTAAGGTTTGGGTTATTGTTAGTGTTAGTGTTAGGTTTTCGTTAGGGTTAGTGTTAGGGTTAGGTTTTCATTAGGTTTAGGGTTAGGGTTAGCGTTAGGGATAGGGCTGTGTTAAGGTTATGTTTGCGTTAGTGTTAGGGATAGGGTTAGTGTTCAGGTTAGTTTTAGGGATAGGTTTGCGTTAGGGTTAGGGTTAGGGTTAGGTTTAGGGTTAGGGTTAGGGTTAGGGTTAAGGTTAGGTTTGCATTAGGTTTAGGGTTAGGGTTAAGATTAAGGTTAGGGTTAGGGTTAGGTTTGCATTAGGGTTAGGGTTAGGGTTAAGGTTAGATTTGCGTTAGGGTTAGGGTTAGGGTTATTGCTAGGGTTAGTGTTAGGTTTAGGTTTGTGATAGTGTTATGGTTATGGTTAGAGTTAGGGTTAGGTTTGCGTTAGGGTAAGGTTTAGGGTTAGGTTTGCGTTAGGGTTAGGGTTAGGGTTAGGTTCGTGTTAGGGTTAGGGTTATGGTTAGGTTTGCGTTAGGGTTAGTGTTAGGGTTATTGTTAGGGTTAGGGTTAGGTTTGCGTTAGGGTTAGAGTTAGGGTTAGGGTTAGGGTTAGGGTTAGGGTTAGGGGTAGGGTTAGGTTTAGAGTTAGGTTTGTGTTAGGGTTAGGGTTAGGGTTAGGTTCGGGTTAGGGTTAGGGTTAGGGTTAGGCTAGGGTTAGGTTTGCGTTAGTGTTAGGGTTAGGGTTATGGATAGGGTTAGGGTTAGGTTTGCGTTAGGTTTAGAGTTAGGGTTAGGGTTAGGGTTAAGGTTAGGGTTAGGTTTGCGTTAGTATTAGGGTTAGGGTTAGTGTTAGGTTTAGGGTTAAGGTTAGGGTTAGGGTTAGTGTTAGGTTTAGGTTTTTGTTAGGCTTAGTGTTAGGGTTAGGTTTGCGTTAGGATTAGGGTTATGGTTAGGTTTTGGGCTAGTGTTAGGGTTAGGGTTAGCGTTAGGTTTGCGTTAGGGTTAGGGTTAGGGTTAGGTGTAGGGTTAGCGTTAGAGTTAGGTTTAGGGTTAGGTTTAGGGTTAGGTTTGCGTTAGGGTTAGGGTTAGGGTTAGTTTCAGATTAGGGTTAGGGTTAGGATTAGGGTTAGGTTTGCGTTAGGGTTAGAGTTAGTGTTGGGGATAGCGTTAGGGTTAGGGTTAGGGTTAGGTTTGCTTTTGGGTTAGTGTTAGGGTTAGTGTTAGGGTTAGGGTTAAGTTTAGGGTTAGGGTTAGTGTTAGGGTTAGGTTTCTATAGGGTTAGTGTTAGGGTTACGTTTGCGTTAGGATTAGGGTTAGGGTTAGGATTAGGTCTAGGGTTAGGGTTAGGGTTAGCGTTAGGTTTGAGTTAGGGTTAGGGTTAGGGTTAGTATTTGGGTTAGGGTTAGGGTTAGGGTTTGGGTTAGGTTTGCGTTAAGGTTAAGTTCAGGGTTATAGTTAGGGTTAGGGTTAGGTTTAGGTTTATGGTTAGGGTTATGTTTGCGATATGGTTAGGATTATGGTTAGGTTTGCGTTTGGGTTAGGGTTAGGGTTAGGTTCGGGTTATGGTTAGAGTTAGGGTTAGGGTTAGTGTTAGGGTTAGAGTTAGGTTTGCGTTAGGGTTAGGGTTAGGGTTATAGTTAGGGTTAGGTTTGCCTTTAGGTTTAGAGTTAGTGTTAGGGTTTGGGTTAGGGTTAAGTTTGCGTTAGGGTTAGGGTTAGGGTTAGCGTTAGGGTTAGGGCTCGGTTAAGTTTAAGTTTGCGTTAGTGTTAGGGATAAGGTTAGTGTTAAGGTTAGTTTTAGGGATAGGTTTGCGTTAGGGTTAGGGTTAGGGATATTGTTATGGTTAATGTTAGGTTTAGGTTTGAGTTAGTTTTATGGTTATGGTTATATTTAGGGTTAGGTTTGCGTTAGGGAAAGGTTTAGAGTTAGGTTTGCGTTAGGGTTAGGGTTAGGTTCGGGTTAGGCTTAGGGTTAGGGTTAGGGTTAGGTTTGCGTTAGGGTTAGGGTTATGGTTATGGTTAAGGTTAGGGTTAGGTTTGCGTTAGGGTTAGAGTTAGGGTTAGGGTTAGGGTTATGTTTGCGTTAGGGTTAGGGTTAGGGATAGTGTTAGGGTTAGGGTTAAGGTTAGGGTTAGGGATAGTGTTTGTGTTAGGTTTTTGGTAGGGTTAGTGTTAGGGTTAGGTTTGCGTTAGGATAAGGGTTAGGGTTAAGTTTAGGGCTAGGGTTAGGGTTAGTGTTAGCGTTAGGTTTGCGTTAGGGTTAGGGTTAGGGTTAGGTTTAGGGTTAGGGTTAGAGTTAGGGTTAGGGTTAGGTTTAGGGATGGGTTTCCGTTAGTGTTAGGGTTAGGGTTCGGTTAGGGTTATGTTTAGGGTTAGAGTAAGGGTTAAGGTTAGGTTTGCATTAGGGTTAGGGTTAGAGTTAAGGTTAGGGTTAGGGTTAGGGTTAGGTATGCGTTAGGGTTTGGGTTAGGGTTAGGGTTATGTTTTCGTTAGGGTTAGTGGTAGAGTTAGGTGTGCGTTTAGGATTAAGGTTAAGGTTAGGTTTAGGTCTACGGTTAGTGTTAGGGTTAGCGTTAGGTTTGCGTTAGGTTAGGGTTAGGGTTAGGGTTAGGGTTAAAGTTAGGGTTAGTTTTGCGTTAGGATTAGTGTTAGGGTTAGTGTTAGGGTTAGTGTTAGGTTTAGGTTTGCGTTAGAATTAGGGTTAGGGTTAGGGTTAGGGTTAGGTTGCCTTTAGGGTAAGGGTTAGGGTTAGGTTTCCGTTAGGGTTAGGGTTAGTGTTAGGTTAGTGTTGGGTTAGGGTTAGGGTTAGGGTAGGGTTAGGTTTGCGTTAGGGTTAGGGTTAGGATTATGGTTAGGGTTAGGGTTAGGTTTGCGTTAGGGTTATAGTTAGGGTTAGGGTTAGGGTTATGTTTAGGGTTAGGGTTAGTTTTGCGTTAGGGTTAGGGTTAGGGTTAGTGTTAGGGTTAGGTTTAGGGTTAGTGTTAGGGTTAAGTTTTCGTTAGGGTTAGTGTTAAAGTTAGGGTTAGGGTTAGGGTTAGCGTTTGTTTTGTGTTAGGGTTAGGTTTAGGGTTAGGGTTAGAGTTAGGGTTAGGGTTAGGTTTAGGGATAGGTTTGCGATAGGGTTAGGGTTAGTGTTAGTTTTAGGGTTAGGGTTAGGGATATGTTTATAGTTAAGTTTGTGTTCGGGTTAGGGTTAGGGTTATGGTTAGGGTTAGGTTTGTGTTAAGGTTAAGTTTAGGTTTATGGTTAAGGTTAAGGTTAGGGTTAGGTTTGCGTTAGGATTAGGTTTAGGGTTACAGTTAGGTTTGCGTGAGGGTTAGGATTAGTGTTAGGGTTAGTGTTAGGTTTAGGTTTGCGTTAGAGTTAGGGTTAGGGTTAGGGTTAGGGTTAAGTTTAGGGTTAGTGTTAGGTTTGCGTTAGGGTTAGGGTTAGGATTAGGGTTAGAGTTAGGGTTAGTGTAAGGTTTTGAGATAGGTTTGCAATAGGGTTAGGGTTAGGGTTAGGGTTAGGGTTTGGGTTAGGTTTAGGGATAAGGTTAGGTTTGCGTTTGGGTTAGGTTAGGGTTAGGGTTAGGGTTAGGTTTAGGTTTGCGTTAAGGTTAAGTTCAGGGTTAGGGTTATGGTTAGGGTTAGGTTTAGGGTTAGGTTTGCTTTAAGGTTAAGTTTAGGGTTAGGGTTAGTGTTAGGGTTATGGTTAGGGTTAGGTTTGCGTTAGAGTTATGGTTAGGGTTAGGGTAAGCGTTAGGGTTAGGTTTAGGGTTAGTGTTAGGTTTTCCTTAGGGTTAGAGTTAGGGTTAGGGTTAGGTTAGCGTTAAGGTTAGGTTTAGGGTTAGGGTTAGGGTTAGGGTTAGGGTTAGGTTTGCGTTATGGTAAGGGTTAGGGTTAGGTTTGCGTTAGGTTTAGGGTTAGGGTTACGTTCGGGTTAGGGTTCGTGTTAGGGTTCGTGTTAGGGTTAGGGTTAGGTTTGCGTTAGGGTTAGGGTTAGGGTTATGGTTAATGTTAGGATTAGGTTTGCGTTAGGGTTAGAATTAAGGTTAGGGTTAGGGTTAAGGTTAGGGTTAGGTTTGCGTTAGGGTTAGGGTTAGGGATAGTGTTAGGTTTAGGGTTAAGGTTAGGGTTAGGGATAGTGTTTGTGTTAGGTTTTCGGTAGGGTTAGTGTTAGGGTTAGGTTTGCGTTAGGATAAGGGTTAGGGTTAAGTTTAGGGCTAGGGTTAGGGTTAGTGTTAGCGTTAGGTTTGCGTTAGGGTTAGGGTTAGGGTTAGGTTTAGGGTTAGGGTTAGAGTTAGGGTTAGGGTTAGGTTTAGGGATGGGTTTCCGTTAGTGTTAGGGTTAGGGTTCGGTTAGGGTTATGTTTAGGGTTAGGGTAAGGGTTAAGGTTAGGTTTGCATTAGGGTTAGGGTTAGAGTTAAGGTTAGGGTTAGGGTTAGGGTTAGGTATGCGTTAGGGTTAGGGTTAGGGTTAGGGTTATGTTTTCGTTAGGTTTAGTGGTAGAGTTAGGTGTGCGTTTAGGATTAAGGTTAAGGTTAGGTTTAGGTCTACGGTTAGTGTTAGGGTTAGCGTTAGGTTTGCGTTAGGTTAGGGTTAGGGTTAGGGTTAGGGTTAGGGTTAGGGTTAGGGTTAGTTTTGCGTTAGGTTTAGTGTTAGGGTTAGTGTTAGGGTTAGTGTTAGGTTTAGGTTTGCGTTAGAATTAGGGTTAGGGTTAGGGTTAGGGTTAGGGTTAGGTTGCCTTTAGGGTAAGGGTTAGGGTTAGGTTTCCGTTAGGGTTAGGGTTAGTGTTAGGTTTGTGTTAGGGTTAGGGTTAGGGTTAGGGTAGGGTTAGGTTTGCGTTAGGGTTAGGGTTAGGATTATGGTTAGGGTTAGGGTTAGGTTTGCGTTAGGGTTATAGTTAGGGTTAGGGTTAGGGATATGTTTAGGGTTAGGGTTAGTTTTGCGTTAGGGTTAGGGTTAGGGTTAGTGTTAGGGTTAGGTTTAGGGTAAGTGTTAGGGTTAAGTTTTCGTTAGGGTTAGTGTTAAAGTTAGGATTAGGGATAGGGTTAGCGTTTGTTTTGTGTTAGGGTTAGGGTTAGGGTTAGGGTTAGAGTTAGGGTTAGGGTTAGGTTTAGGGATAGGTTTGCGATAGGGTTAGGGTTAGTGTTAGTTTTAGGGTTAGGGTTAGGGATATGTTTATCTTAAGTTTGTGTTCGGGTTAGGGTTAGGGTTAGGGTTAGGGTTAGGTTTGTGTTAAGGTTAAGTTTAGGTTTATGGTTAAGGTTAGGGTTAGGGTTAGGTTTGCGTTAGGATTAGGTTTAGGGTTACAGTTAGGTTTGCGTGAGGGTTAGGGTTAGGGTTAGTGTTAGGGTTAGTGTTAGGTTTAGGTTTGCGTTAGAGTTAGGGTTAGGGTTAGGGTTAGGGTTAAGTTTAGGGTTAGTGTTAGGTTTGCGTTAGGGTTAGGGTTAGGATTAGGGTTAGAGTTAGGGTTAGTGTAAGGTTTTGAGATAGGTTTGCAATAGGGTTAGGGTTAGGGTTAGGTTTAGGGTTTGGGTTAGGTTTAGGGTTAAGGTTAGGTTTGCGTTTGGGTTAGGTTAGGGTTAGGGTTAGGGTTAGGTTTAGGTTTGCGTTAAGGTTAAGTTTAGGGTTAGGGTTATGGTTAGGGTTAGGTTTAGGGTTAGGTTTGCTTTAAGGTTAAGTTTAGGGTTAGGGTTAGTGTTAGGGTTATGGTTAGGGTTAGGTTTGCGTTAGAGTTATGGTTAGGGTTAGGGTTAGCGTTAGGGTTAGGTTTAGGGTTAGTGTTAGGTTTTCCTTAGGGTTAGAGTTAGGGTTAGGGTTAGGTAGCGTTAAGGTTAGGTTTAGGGTTAGGGTTAGGGTTAGGGTTAGGGTTAGGTTTGCGTTATGGTAAGGGTTAGGGTTAGGTTGGCGTTAGGTTTAGGGTTAGGGTTACGTTCAGGTTAGGGTTCGTGTTAGGGTTCGTGTTAGGGTTAGGGTTAGGTTTGCGTTAGGGTTAGGGTTAGGGTTATGGTTAATGTTAGGATTAGGTTTGCGTTAGGGTTAGAATTAAGGTTAGGGTTAGGGTTAGGGTTAGGGTTAGGTTTGCGTTAGGGTTAGGGTTAGGGTTAGTGTTAGGGTTAGGGTTAAGGTTCGGGTTAGGTTTAGTGTTAGGGTTAGGTTTTCGTTAGAGTTAGAGTTAGGGTTAGGTTTGCGTTAGGATTAGGGTTAGGGTTAGGTTTAGGTCTAGGGTTAGGGTTATGGTTAGCATTAGGTTTACGTTAGGGTTAGGGTTAGGGTTAGGGTTAGGGTTAGATTTAGGGTTAGGGTTAGGTTAAGGGATAGGTTCTCGATAGGGTTAGGGTTAGGGTTAGTTTTAGGGTTAGGGTTAGGTTTAGGGTTAAAGTTAAGTTTGCGTTTGGGTTAGGGTTAGGGTTAGGGTTAGGGTTATATTTGCGTTAAGGTTAAGTTTAGGGTTATGGTTAGGGTTATTGTTAGGGTTAGGTTTGCGTTAGGATTAGGGATAGGGTTAGAGTTAGGTGTGCGTGAGGGTTAGGGTTAGGGTTAGTGATAGGTTTAGTGTTAGGTTTAGGGTTGCGTTAGAGTTAGGGTTAGGGTTAGCGATAGGGTTGTGTTAGGTTAAGGGTTAGTGTTAGGTTTGCGTTAGGGTTAGGGTTAGGGTTAGGGTTAGGTTTGCGTTAAGGTTAGGTTTAGGGTTATGGTTAGGGTTAGAGTTAGGGTTAGGGTTAGGTTTGCGTTAGGGTTAGGGTTAAGTTTAGTGTTAAGGTTAGGGTTAAGGTTAGGGTTAGGGTTAGTGTTAGTGTTAGGTTTTCGTTAGGGTTAGTTTTAAAGTTAGGTTTGCGTTAGGATTAGGGTTAGGGTTAGGGTTAGGACTAGGGTAAGGGTTAGGGTTAGGGTTAGAGTTAGGGTTAGGGTTAGGTTTAGGGATAGGTTTGCGATAGGGTTAGGGTTATGGTCAGTATTAGGGTTAGGGTTAGAATTAGAGTTAAAGTTAGATTTGCGTTTGGGTTAGGGTAGAGTTAGGTTTATGGTTAGGGTTAGGTTTGCGATAGGGTTAGGATTAGGGTTATGTTTGCGTTAGAGTTAGGGTTAGGGTTAAGTTCGGGTTATGGTTAGGGGTAGGGTTAGGGTTAGGATTAGGGTTAGGTATTCGTTAGGGTTTGTGTTAGGGTTAGGTTTGCGTTAGGATTAGGGTTAGGGTTATGTTTAGGTCAAGGGCTATGGTTAGGGTTAGCGTTAGGTTTTTGTTAGGGTTAGGGTTAGGGTTAGGGTTAGGGTTAGGGTTAGGGTTAGGGTTAGAGTTAGGGTTAGGGTTAGGTTTAGGGTTAAAGTTAAGTTTGCGTTTGGGTTAGGGTTAGGGTTAGGGTTAGGGTTAGTTTTGCGTTAAGGTTAAGTTTAGGGTTATGGTTAGGGTTAGGGTTAGGTTTGCGTTAGGATTAGGATTAGGGTTAGAGTTAGGTTTGGGTGAGGGTTAGGGTTAGGGTTAGTGTTAGGGTTAGTGTTAGGTTTAGGTTTGCGTTAAAGTTAGGGTTAGGGTTAGGGTTAAGTTTAGGGGTAGTGTTAGGTTTGCGATAGGGTTAGGGTTAGGTTTAGGTTTAGGGTATGGGTTATGTTTAGGGTTAAGGTTAGGTTTGCGTTTGGGTTAGGTTAGGGTTAGGGTTAGGGTTAGGTTTAGGTTTGCGTTAAGGTTAAGTTTAGGGTTAGGGTTATGGTTAGGGTTTGGGTTAGGGTTAGGTTTGCGTTAAGGTTAAATTTAGGGTTAGTGTTAGTGTTAGGGTTATGGTTAGGGTTAGGTTTGCGTTAGAGTTATGGTTAGGGTTAGGGTTAGCGTTAGGGTTTTGTTTAGGGTTAGTGTTAGTTTTCCGTTAGGGTTAGGGTTAGGGTTAGGTTTAGGGTTAGGGTTAGGTTAGCGTTAAGGTTAGTTTTAGGGTGAGGGTTATGGTTAGGGTTAGGGTTAGGGTTAGGTTTGCGTTATGGTAAGGGTTAGGGTTAAGTTTGCGGTAGGTTTAGGGTAAGGGTTACGTTCGGGTTAGGGTTCGTGTTAGGGTTAGGGTTAGGGTTAGGGTTAGGTTTGCGTTACGGTTAGGGTTTGGGTTATGGTTAGGGTTAGGATTAGGTTTGCGTTAGGGTTAGAATTAAGGTTAGGGTCAGGGTTAGGGTTAGGGTTAGGTTTGCGTTAGGGTTAGGGTTAGGGGTAGTGTTATGGTTAGGGTTAGGTTTTTGGTTTGGGTTAGGTTTAGGGTTAAGGTTAGGTTTGCGTTTGGTTTAGGTTAGGGTTAGGGTTAGGGTTAGGTTTAGGTTTGCGTTAAGGTTAAGTTCAGGGTTAGGGTTATGGTTAGGGTTAGGTTTAGGGTTAGGTTTGCTTTAAGGTTAAGTTTAGGGTTAGGGTTAGTGTTAGGGTTATGGTTAGGGTTAGGTTTGCGTTAGAGTTATGGTTAGGGTTAGGGTTAGCGTTAGGGTTAGGTTTAGGGTTAGTGTTAGGTTTTCCTTAGGGTTAGAGTTAGGGTTAGGGTTAGGTTAGCGTTAAGGTTAGGTTTAGGGTTAGGGTTAGGGTTAGGGTTAGGGTTAGGTTTGCGTTATGGTAAGGGTTAGGGTTAGGTTTGCGTTAGGTTTAGGGTTAGGGTTACGTTCGGGTTAGGGTTCGTGTTAGGGTTCGTGTTAGGGTTAGGGTTAGGTTTGCGTTAGGGTTAGGGTTAGGGTTATGTTTAATGTTAGGATTAGGTTTGCGTTAGGGTTAGAATTAAGGTTAGGGTTAGGGTTAGGGTTAGGGTTAGGTTTGCGTTAGGGTTAGTGTTAGGGATAGTGTTAGGTTTAGGGTTAAGGTTAGGGTTAGGGATAGTGTTTGTGTTAGGTTTTCGGTAGGGTTAGTGTTAGGGTTAGGTTTGCGTTAGGATAAGGGTTAGGGTTAAGTTTAGGGCTAGGGTTAGGGTTAGTGTTAGCGTTAGGTTTGCGTTAGTGTTAGGGTTAGGGTTAGGTTTAGGGTTAGGGTTAGAGTTAGGGTTAGGGTTAGGTTTAGGGATGGGTTTCCGTTAGTCTTAGGGTTAGGGTTCGGTTAGGGTTATGTTTAGGGTTAGGGTAAGGGTTAAGGTTAGGTTTGCATTAGGGTTAGGGTTAGAGTTAAGGTTAGGGTTAGGGTTAGGGTTAGGTATGCGTTAGGGTTAGGGTTAGGGTTAGGGTTATGTTTTCGTTAGGTTTAGTGGTAGAGTTAGGTGTGCGTTTAGGATTAAGGTTAAGGTTAGGTTTAGGTCTACGGTTAGTGTTAGGGTTAGCGTTAGGTTTGCGTTAGGTTAGGGTTAGGGTTAGGGTTAGGGTTAGGGTTAGGGTTAGTTTTGCGTTAGGATTAGTGTTAGGGTTAGTGTTAGGGTTAGTGTTAGGTTTAGGTTTGCGTTAGAATTAGGGTTAGGGTTAGGGTTAGGGTTAGGGTTAGGTTGCCTTTAGGGTAAGGGTTAGGGTTAGGTTTCCGTTCGGGTTAGGGTTAGTGTTAGGTTAGTGTAGGGTTAGGGTTAGGGTTTGGGTAGGGTTAGGTTTGCGTTAGGGTTAGGGTTAGGATTATGGTTAGGGTTAGGGTTAGGTTTGCGTTAGGGTTATAGTTAGGGTTAGGGTTAGGGTTATGTTTAGGGTTAGGGTTAGTTTTGCGTTAGGGTTAGGGTTAGGGTTAGTGTTAGGGTTAGGTTTAGGGTTAGTGTTAGGGTTAAGTTTTCGTTAGGGTTAGTGTTAAAGTTAGGGTTAGGGTTAGGGTTAGCGTTTGTTTTGTGTTAGGGTTAGGGTTAGGTTTAGGGTTAGAGTTAGGGTTAGGGTTAGGTTTAGGGATAGGTTTGCGATAGGGTTAGGGTTAGTGTTAGTTTTAGGGTTAGGGTTAGGGATATGTTTATCTTAAGTTTGTGTTCGGGTTAGGGTTAGGGTTAGGGTTAGGGTTAGGGTTAGGTTTGTTAAGGTTAAGTTTAGGTTTATGGTTAAGGTTAGGGTTAGGGTTAGGTTTGCGTTAGGATTAGGTTTAGGGTTACAGTTAGGTTTGCGTGAGGGTTAGGGTTAGGGTTAGTGTTAGGGTTAGTGTTAGGTTTAGGTTTGCGTTAGAGTTAGGGTTAGGGTTAGGGTTAGGGTTAAGTTTAGGGTTAGTGTTAGGTTTGCGTTAGGGTTAGGGTTAGGATTAGGGTTAGAGTTAGGGTTAGTGTAAGGTTTTGAGATAGGTTTGCAATAGGGTTAGGGTTAGGGTTAGGTTTAGGGTTTGGGTTAGGTTTAGGGTTAAGGTTAGGTTTGCGTTTGGGTTAGGTTAGTGTTAGGGTTAGGGTTAGGTTTAGGTTTGCGTTAAGGTTAAGTTTAGGGTTAGGGTTATGGTTAGGGTTAGGTTTAGGGTTAGGTTTGCTTTAAGGTTAAGTTTAGGGTTAGGGTTAGTGTTAGGGTTATGGTTAGGGTTAGGTTTGCGTTAGAGTTATGGTTAGGGTTAGGGTTAGCGTTAGGGTTAGGTTTAGGGTTAGTGTTAGGTTTTCCTTAGGGTTAGAGTTAGGGTTAGGGTTAGGTTAGCGTTAAGGTTAGGTTTAGGGTTAGGGTTAGGGTTAGGGTTAGGGTTAGGTCTGCGTTATGGTAAGGGTTAGGGTTAGGTTGGCGTTAGGTTTAGGGTTAGGGTTACGTTCAGGTTACGGTTCGTGTTAGGGTTCGTGTTAGGGTTAGGGTTAGGTTTGCGTTAGGGTTAGAGTTAGGGTTATGGTTAATGTTAGGATTAGGTTTGCGTTAGGGTTAGAATTAAGGTTAGGGTTAGGGTTAGGGTTAGGGTTAGGTTTGCGTTAGGGTTAGGGTTAGGGTTAGTGTTAGGGTTAGGGTTAAGGTTAGGGTTAGGTTTAGTGTTAGGGTTAGGTTTTCGTTAGGGTTAGAGTTAGGGTTTGGTTTGCGTTAGGATTAGGGTTAGGGTTAGGTTTAGGTCTTGGGTTAGGGTTATGGTTAGCGTTAGGTTTACGTTAGGGTTAGGGTTAGGGTTAGGGTTAGGGTTAGATTTAGGGTTAGGGCTAGGATTAGGGTTAGGGTTAGGGTTACGGTTAGGGTTAGGGTTAGGGTTTGGTTAGGGTTAGGTTTGCGTTAGGGTTAGGTTTAGGGTTAGGTTTAGAGTTAGGGTTATGTTAGGGTTACGGTTAGGTTTGCGTTAGTGTTAGGTTTAGGGTTAGTTTTATAGTTAGGGTTAGGTTTGCGTTAGGGTTAGGGTTAGGGTTTGGTTCGGGTTATTGTTAGGGTTATGGTTAGGGTTAGAGTTAGGATTAGGGTTAGGATTGCGTTAGGGTTAGGGTTAGGGTTGGGTTTATGTTTAGGGTTAGGTTTGCGATAGGGTTAGGATTAGGGTTAGGTTTGCGTTATGGTTAGGGTTAGGGTTGGGTTTATGTTTAGGGTTAGGTTTGCGATAGGGTTAGGATTAGGGTTAGTTTTGCGTTAGGATTAGGGTTAGGGTTAGGGTTAGGTTTGCATTAGGTTAGGGTTAGGGTTAGTGTTAGTGTTAGTGTTCAGTTTATGTTTGCGATAGACTTAGTGTTTTGGTTAGGGTAAGGTTTACGGTTAGGTTTAGGGTTAGTGTTAGGTTTGCGTTAGGGTTAGGGTTAGGGTTAAGGTTAGGGTTAGGTTTAGGGTTAGGGATAGGGCTAGGGTTAGGTTTAGAGTTACGTTTGTGTTAGGGTTAGGGTTAGGGTTAGGGTTAGGGTTAGATTTGCGTTAAGGCTGGGGTTAGGGTTAGGGTTAGGGTTAGGGTTAGGGTTAGGTTTGCGTTAAGGTTAAGTTTAGGGTTATGGATAGGGTTAGGGTTAGGGTTAGGGTTAGGTTTGCGTTAGGGTTAGGTTTAGGGTTATGTTTAGAGTTAGGGTTAGGGTTAGGGTTAGTGTTAGTGTTAGGGTTAGGGTTAGGGTTAAGGTTAGGTTTGCGTTAGGGTAAGGGATAGGGTTAGGGTTAAGGTAATGTTTAGGGATAGGTTTGCATTAGGGTTATGGTTAGGCTTAAGTTTAGGGTTACGGTTATGGTTAAGGTTAAGGATAGTTTTGCGTTAGGGTTTGGGATAGGGTTTGGGTTAGGGTGAGTGTTAGCGTTAGGTTTGCGTTAGGGCTAGGGTTAGGGTTAGTGTTAGGTTTGCGTTAGTGTTAGGGTTAGGGTTAATGTTAGGGTTAGTGTTAGGTTTAGGTTTGCATTAGAGTTAGGGTTCGGGTTAGGGTTAGGGTTAGGGTTAGGTTTCCGTTAGGGTAAGGGTTAGGGTTATGTTTGCGTTAGGGTTAGGTTTAGGGTTAGGTTCGGGTTAGGGTTAGGGTTAGGGTTAGGGTTAGGGTTAGGTTTGCCTTAGGGTTAGAGTTAGGGTTAGGGTTAGGGTTAGGGTTAGGGTTAGGGTTAGGGTTAGGTTTGCGTTAGTGTTAGGGTTAGGTTTAGTGTTAGGGTTAGGGTGAAGGTTAGGGTTAGGGTTAGGTTTAGTGTTAGGGTTAGGGTTAGGGTTAGGGTTAGGGTCAGGGTCACCGTTAGGTTTGCGTTAGGGTTAGGGTTATGGTTAGGGTTAGGTTTAGGGATAGGTTTGCGTTATGGTTTGGGTAAGGGTTAGGGTTAGGTTTAGGGTTAGGGTTAGGGTTAGGGTTAAGGTTAGGTTTGCGTTAGGGTTAGGGTTAGGGTTAGTTTCGGGTTATGGTTAGCGGTAGGTTTAGGGTTAAGGTTAGGGTTAGTTTTGCGTTAGGGTTAAGGTTATGGTTATGGTTATGGTTAAGGTTAGGGTTAGTTTTGCGTTAGGGTTAGAGCTGGGGTTAGGGTTAGGGTTAGGTTTGCGTTAGGGTTAGGGTTAGGGATAGTGTTAGGGTAAGGGTTAAGGTTAGGGTTAGGGATAGTGTTAGGGTTAGGTTTTCGGCAGGGTTAGTGTTAGGGTTAGGTTTGCCTTAGGATAACGGTTAGGGTTAGGTTTAGGGCTAGGGTTAGGTTTAGTGTTAGCGTTAGGTTTGCGTTAGGGTTAGGGTTAGGGTTAGGGTTAGGGTTAGGTTTAGGGATTGGTTTCTGTTAGTGTTAGGGTTAGGGTTAGGGTTAGGGTTATGTTTAGGGTTAGGGTTAAGGTTAAGGTTAGGTTTGCATTAGGGTTAGGGTTAGGGTTAAGGTTAGGGTTAGGGTTAGGTTTAGGTTTGCGATAGGGTTAGGTTTAGGGTTAGGTTTAGGTCTACGGTTAGTGTTAGGGTTAGCGTTACGTTTTCGTTAGGGTTAGGGTTAGGGTTAGTGTTAGGGTTAGTGTTAGGTTTAGGTTTGCGTTAGAATTTGGGTTAGGGTTAGTGTTAGGGTTATGGTTAGGTTTCATTTAGGGTAAGGGTTAGTGTTAGGTTTCCGTTAGGGTAGGGTTAGGGTTAGGTTCGGGTTAGGGTTAGGTTTAGGGTTAGGGTAGGGTTAGGTTTGTGTTAGGGTTAGGGTTAGTATTATGGTTAGGGTTAGGGTTAGATTTGCGTTAGGGTTATAGTTAGGGTTAGGGTTAGGGTTAGGTTTAGGGTTAGGGTTAGGTTTGCGTTAGGCTTAGGGTTAGGGTTAGAGTTAGGGTTAGGTTTAGGGTTAGTGTTTTTGTTAGGTTTTCGTTAGGGTTATGTTTGCGTTACTATTAGGGTTAGGGTTAGGTTTAGGTCTAGGGTTAGGGTTAGGTTTAGGGTTAGGGTTAGGGTTAGGGTTAGGTTTAGTGTTAGGTTTAGGTTTGCGTTAGAGTTAGGGTTAGGGTTAGGGTTAGGTTTCCGTTAGGGTAAGGGTTAGGGTTATGTTTGCGTTAGGGTTAGGGTTAGGGTTAGGTTCGGGTTAGGGTTAGGGTTAGGGTTAGGGTTAAGGTTAGGTTTGCCTTAGGGTTAGAGTTAGGGTTAGGTTTACGGTTAGGGTTAGGGTTAGGGTTAGGGTTAGGTTTGCGTTAGTGTTAGGGTTAGGGTTAGTGTTAGGGTTAGGGTTAAGGTTAGGGTTAGGGTTAGGTTTAGTGTTAGGGTTAGGGTTAGGGTTAGGGTTAGGGTTAGGGTCACCGTTAGGTTTGCGTTAGGGTTAGGGTTATGGTTAGGGTTAGGTTTAGGGATAGGTTTGCGTTATGGTTTGGGTTAGGGTTAGGGTTAGGTTTAGGGTTAGGGTTAGGGTTAGGGTTAAGGTTAGGTTTGCGTTAGGTTTAGGGTTGGGTTAGGTTTAGGGTTAGGGTTAGGGTTAGGTTTGCGTTAGGGTTATGCTTAGGGTTATGTTAGGGTTAGGTTTGCGTTAGGGTAAGGGTTAGGGTTAGGTTTGCGTTACGGTTAGGGTTAGGGTTACGTTCGGGTTAGGGTTATTGTTAGGTTTCTTGTTTGGTTTAGGTTTGCGTTAGTGTTATGTTCAGGGTTAGGTTTAGGGTTAGGTTTGCGTTAGGGTAAGGGTTAGGGTTAGGTTCGTGTTAGGGTTAGGGTTAGGGTTATTGTTAGGGTTAGGTTTGCGTTAGGGTTAATGTTAGGGTTATTGTTAGGGTTAGGGTTAGGTTTGCGTTAGGGTTAGAGTTAGGGTTAGGTTTGCGTTAGGATTAAGGTTAGGGTTAGGTTTATGTCTAGGGTTACAGTTACGGTTAGCGTTAGGTTTGCTTTAGGGTTAGGGTTAGGGTTAGAGTTAGGGTTAGGGTTAGGTTTAGGGATAGGTTGTCGATAGGATTACGGTTAGGGTTAAGTTTAGGCTTAGGGTTAAGTTTAGGTTTGCGTTTGGGTTAGGTTTAGGGTTAGGGTTAGGGTTAGGTTTGCGTTAAGGTTAAGTTTAGGGTTATGATTAGGGTTAGGGTAAGGGTTAGGGTTAGAGTTAGATTTGCGTTAGGGTTAGGGTTAGGGTTAGGGGTAGGTTTGCGATAGGGTTAGGGTTAGGGTTAGTGTTAGGGTTAGTGTTAGGTTTAGGTTTCGTTAGAATTATGGTTAGTGTTAGGGTTAGGGTTAGGGTTAGGGTTAGGGTTAGGTTTGCGTTAAGGTTAGGTTTAGGGTTAGGGTTAGGGTTAGGGTTAGGGTTAGGGTTAGGGTTAGGTTTAGGGTTAGGTTTGCGTTAGGGTTAGGGTTAGGGTTTGGGTTAGGGTTATGGTTAGGTTTAGGATTGCGTTAGGGCTAGGGTTATGGTTAGCGTTATGGTTAGGATTAGGGTTAGATTTGCGTTAGGTTTATGTTTAGGGTTAGGTTTAGAGTAGGGTTAGGTTTAGGGTTAGGCTTAGGATTGCGTTAGGGTTAGGGTTAGGGTTAGGTTTATGGTTAGGGTTAGGTTTACGATAGGGTTAGGATTAGGGTTAGGTTTGCGTTAGGGTTAGGGTTAGGGTTAGGTTCGGGTTATGGTTAGCGGTAGGTTTAGGGTTAAGGTTAGGGTTAGTTTTGCGTTAGGGTTAGGGTTATGGTTATGGTTATGGTTAAGGTTAGGGTTAGTTTTGCGTTAGGGTTAGAGCTGGGGTTAGGGTTAGGGTTAGGTTTGCGTTAGGGTTAGGGTTAGGGATAGTGTTAGGGTAAGGGTTAAGGTTAGGGTTAGGGATAGTGTTAGGGTTAGGTTTTCGGTAGGGTTAGTGTTAGGGTTAGGTTTGCGTTAGGGTTAGGGTTAGGTTTAGGGTTAGGGTTAGAGTTAGGGTTAGGGTTAGGTTTAGGGATTGGTTTCTGTTAGTGTTAGGGTTAGGGTTAGGGTTAGGGTTAGGGTTAGGGTTAGGGTTAGGGTTAGTGTTAGCTTTGTGTTAGGGTTAGGGTTAGGGTTAGGGTTAGGGTTAGGGTTAGGTTTGAGATAGGGTTAGGGTTAGGGTTAGGGTTAGGTTTAGGGTTAGGGTTAGGGTTAGTGTTAGGTTTAGGGTTAGGTTGCGTTAGGGTTAGGGACAGGGTTAGGGTTATAGTTAGGATTAGGTTTGCGTTAGGGTTAGGGTTATGGTTATGGTTAGGGTTAGGCTTAGGGTAAGGGTTAGGTTTGCGTTAGGGTTAGGTTTAGGGTTAGGTTTAGAGTTAGGGTTAGGGTTATTGTTAGGGTTAGGTTTGTGTTAGGGTTAGGGTTAGGGTTAGTTTTATGTTTAGGTTTATTTTTGCAATAGGGTTAGGATTATCGTTAGGTTTGCGTTTGGGTTAGGGTTAGGGTTAGGTTCTGGTTATGGTTATAGTTAAGGTTAGGGTTATGGTTAGGGTTAGTGTTAGGGTTTGGTTTAGGGTTAAGTTTGCGTTAGGGTTAGGATTAGGGTTAGGGTTAGGGTTAAGGTTAGGGTTAGTGTAGTGTTAGTGTTAGTGTTAGGTTTTCGTTAGGGTTAGTGTTAGGGTTAGGTTTGCATTAGGATTAGGGTTAGGGTTAGGTTTAGGGCTAGGTTTAGGGTTAGGGTTAGCGTTAGGGTTAGGGCTGGGTTAAGGTTAGGTTTGCGTTAGGGTTATGGATAGTGTTAGAGTTAAGGTTAGGTTTAGGGATAGGTTTGCGTTAGTGTTAGGGTAAGGGTTAAGTATAGGTTTGCGTTAGGGTTAGGGTTATGGTTAGGTTTGAGTTAGGGTTAGGGTTAGGGTTAAGGTTAGGTTCGCGTCAGGGTTAGGTTAGGGTTATTGTTAGGGTTAGTGTTAGGTTTAGGTTTGCGTTAGTTTTATGGTTATTGTTAGGGTTAGGGTTAGGTTTGCGTTAGGGTAAGGGTTAGGGTTAGATTTGCGTTAGGGTTAGGTTTCCGTTTGGGTTAGGGTTAGGGTTACGTTAGGGTTAGGGTTAGGGTTAGAGTTAGGGTAGGGTTAGGATTGCGTTAGGGTTAGGGTTAGGATTATGGTTAGTGTTAGGGTTAGGTTTGCATTAGGGTTTAAGTTACGGTTAGGGTTAGGGTTAAGGTTAGGGTTAGGATTAGGGTTAGGTTTGCGTTAGGGTTAGTGTTAGGGTTAGTGTTAGGGTTACTGTTAGGGTTAGGGTTAGGGTTAGTGTTAGGGTTAGTGTTAGGTTTAGGTTTGCGTTAGAGTGAGGGTAAGGGTTAGGGTTAGGGTTAGGGTTAGGTTTAGGGTTAGTTTTAGGTTTGTGTTAGGGTTAGGGTTAGGGTTAGGGGTAGGTTTGCGTTAAGGTTAGGTTTAGGGTTATGGTTATGGTTAGGGTTAGGGTTAGGGTTAGGGTTAGGTTTAGGGTTAGGGTTAGGGTTAGGGTTAAGGTTAGGTTTGCGTTAGGGTTAGGGTTAGGTTTAGGATTAGTGTTAGGGTTAGGTTTGCATTAGGGTTAGGGTTAGGGTTAAGGTTAGGTTTGCGTTAGGGTTAGGGTTAGGGTTAGGGTTAGGGTTAGGTGTGCGTTAGGGTTAGGGTAAGGGTTAGTTTCGGATTAGGGTTAGGGTTAGGGTTAAGGTTAGGGTTAACTTTAGGGTTAGGGTTAGTGTTAGGGTTAGGTTTCGATCGGTTAGTGTTAGGGTTACGTTTGCATTAGGATTAGTGTTAGGGTTAGGTTTAGGTCTAGGTTTAGGGTTAGGGTTAGCGTTAGGTTTCAATTAGAGTTAGGGTTAGGGTTAGGGTTCAAGTTATGTTTAGGGTTAGGTTTAGGGATAGGTTTGCGATAGGGTTAGGGTTAGGGTTAGTATTAGGTTAAGGGTTAGGGTTAAGGTTAGGTTTGCGTTTGGGTTAGGGTTAGGGTTAGGGTTAGGTTTGCGTTAAGGTTATGTTCAGGGTTATGGTTAGGGTTAGGGTTAGGGTTAGGTTTAGGTTTACGTTAGGATTATTGTTAGGTTAGGGTTATGTTTGCGATAGAGTTATGGTTTGGGTTAGTGTTAGGGTTAATGTGAGGTTTAGGTTTGCGTTAGAGTTAGGGTTAGGGTTAGGGTTAGGGTGAGGGTTAGGTTTAGGGTTAGTGTTAGGTTTGTTAGGGTTAGGTTTAGGGTTAGGGTTAGTGTTAGGGTTAGGTTTGTGTTAAGGTTAGGTTTAGGGTTATGGTTATGGTTAAGGTTAGGGTTAGGGTTAGCGTTAGGTTTGCGTTAGGGTTAGGGTTAGGTTGAGGGTTAGGTTTGCGTTAGTGTTAAGGATAGGGTTAGGGTTAGGGTTAGGATTAGGTTTGCGTTAGTGCTAGTGTTACGGTTAGGGTAAGGGTTAGGGTTAGGGTAAGGGTTAGGTTTGCGTTAGGGTTAGGTTTAGAGTTAGGTTTAGAGTTAGGATTAGGGTTATGGTTCGGGTTAGGTTTGCGTTAGGGTTAGGGTTAGGTTTAAAGTTAGGGTTATGTTCGCGATATGGTTAGGATTATGGTTAGGTTTGCGTTTGGCTTAGGGTTAGGGTTAGGTTTGGGTTATGGTTAGAGTTAGTGTTAGGGTTAGGGTTAGGGTTAGAGGTAGGGTTAGGGTTAGGTTTGCGTTACGCTTAGGTTTAGGGTTATAGTTAGGGTTAGGGTTAGGTTTGCGTTTATGGTTAGAGTTAGTTTTAGGGTTAGGGTTAGGGTTAATTTTGCGTTAGGGTTAGGGTTAGGGTTAGTGTTAGGATTAGGGTTAAGGTTTGGGTTAGTGTTAGTGTTAGTGTTAGGTTTTCGTTAGGGTTAGTGTTAGGGTTAGGTTTTCATTAGGTTTAGCGTTAGGGTTAGCGTTAGGGTTAGGGATGTGTTAAGGTTATATTTGCGTTAGTGTTAGGGATAGGGTTAGTGTTCAGGTTAGTTTTAGGGATAGGTTTGCGTTAGGGTTAGGGTTAGGGTTAGGTTTAAGGTTAGGGTTAGGGTATAGGATAGATTTGCGTTAGGTTTAGGGTTAGGGTTAAGATTAAGGTTAGGGTTAGGGTTAGGTTTGCATTAGGGTTAGGGTTAGGGTTAAGGTTAGGTTTGCGTTAGGGTTAGGGTTAGGGTTATTGCTTGGGTTAGTGTTAGGTTTAGGTTTGTGATAGTGTTATGGTTATGGTCAGAGTTAGGGTTAGGTTTGCGTTAGGGTAAGTTTTAGGGTTAGGTTTGCGTTAGGGTTAGGGTTAGGGTTAGGTTCGTGTTAGGGTTATGTTTATGGTTAGGTTTGCGTTAGGGTTAGTGTTAGGGTTATTGTTAGGGTTAGGGTTAGGTTTGCGTTAGGGTTAGAGTTAGGGTTATGGTTAGGGTTAGGGTTAGGGGTAGGGTTAGGGTTAGAGTTAGGTTTGTGTTAGGGTTAGGGTTAGGGTTAGGTTCGGGTTAGGTTTAGGGTTAGGGTTAGGCTAGGGTTAGGTTTGCGTTAGTGTTAGGGTTAGGGTTATGGATAGGGTTAGGGTTAGGTATGCGTAGGGTTAGAGTTAGGGTTAGGGTTAGGGTTAAGGTTAGGGTTAGGTTTGCGTTAGTGTTAGGGTTAGGGTTAGCGTTAGGTTTGCGTTAGGGTTAGGGTTAGGGTTAGTTTCAGATTAGGGTTAGGGTTAGGGTTAGGGTTAGGATTAGGGTTAGGTTTGCGTTAGGTTTAGGGTTAGGGTTATGGTTAGGGTTAGGGTTAGTGTTAGGTTTGCGTTAGGGTTAGAGTTAGTGTTGGGGATAGGGTTAGGGTTAGGGTTAGGGTTAGGGTTAGGTTTGCTTTAGGGTTAGTGTTAGGGTTAGTGTTAGGGTTAGGGTTAAGTTTAGGGTTAGGGTTAGTGTTAGGGTTAGGTTTCTTTAGGGTTAGTGTTAGGGTTACGTTTGCGTTAGGATTAGGGTTAGGGTTAGGTTTAGGTCTAGGGTTAGGGTTAGGGTTAGCGTTAGGTTTGAGTTAGGTTTAGGGTTAGGGTTAGTATTTGGGTTAGGGTTAGGGTTAGGGTTTGGGATAGGTTTGCGTTAAGGTTAAGTTCAGGGTTATGGTTAGGGTTAGGGTTAGGGTTAGGTTTATGGTTAGGGTTATGTTTGCGATATGGTTAGGATTATGGTTAAGTTTGCGTTTGGGTTAGGGTTAGGGTTAGGTTCGGGTTATGGTTAGAGTTAGGGTTAGTGTTAGTGTTAGGGTTAGAGTTAGGTTTGCGTTAGGGTTAGGGTTAGGGTTATAGTTAGGGTTAGGGTTAGGTTTGCCCTTAGGTTTAGAGTTAGTGTTAGGGTTTGGGTTAGGGTTAAGTTTGCGTTAGGGTTAGGTTTAGGGTTAGTGTTAGGGTTAGGGTTAAGGTTAGGGTTAGTGTTAGTGTTAGTGTTAGTGTTAGGTTTTCTTTAGGGTTTGTGTTAGGGTTAGGTTTGCATTAGGTTTAGGGTTAGGGTTAGCGTTAGGGTTAGGGCTCGGTTAAGTTTAAGTTTGCGTTAGTGTTAGGGATAAGGTTAGTGTTAAGGTTAGTTTTAGGGATAGGTTTGCGTTAGGGTTAGGGTTAGGGTTATTGTTATGGTTAATGTTAGGTTTAGGTTTGAGTTAGTGTTATGGTTATGGTTATATTTAGGGTTAGGTTTGCGTTAGGGAAAGGTTTAGAGTTAGGTTTGCGTTAGGGTTAGGGTTAGGTTCGGGTTAGCTTAGGGTTAGTGTTAGGGCTAGGTTTGCGTTAGGGTTAGGGTTATGGTTATGGTTAGGGTTAGGGTTAGGTTTGCGTTAGGGTTAGAGTTATGTTTAGGGTTAGGTTTAGGTTTAGGGTTAGGGTTAGTGTTAGGTTTGCGTTAGAGTTAGAGTTAGAGATAGGGTTAGGGTTAGAGTTAGGTTTAGGGTTAAGTTTAGGGTTATGTTTAGTGTTAAGGTTAGGTTTCGTTAGGGTTAGTGTTAGGGTTACTTTTGCGTTAGGATTAGGGTTAAGGTTAGGTTTAGGTCTAGGTTTAAGGTTA
>NC_142514.1:96120000-96125000 GCF_057876585.1 Rhinolophus sinicus
ATGGTTTGGGTTAGCTTTGCGTTAGGGTTAGGGTTAGGTTTAAGGTTAGGGTTATGTTCGCGATATGGTTAGGATTATGGTTAGGTTTGCGTTTGGCTTAGGGTTAGGGTTAGGTTCGGGTTATGGTTAGAGTTAGTGTTAGGCTTAGGGTTAGGATTAGGGGTAGGGTTAGGGTTAGGTTTGCGTTAGGCTTAGGGTTAGGGTTATAGTTAGGGTTAGGGTTAGGTTTGCGTTTATGGTTAGAGTTAGTGTTAGGGTTAGCGTTAGGGTTAAGTTTGAGTTAGGGATAGGGTTAGGGTTAGTGTTAGGATTAGGGTTAAGGTTTGGGTTATTGTTAGTGTTAGTGTTAGGTTTTCGTTAGGGTTAGTGTTAGGGTTAGGTTTTCATTAGGTTTAGGGTTAGGGTTAGCGTTAGGGATAGGGCTGTGTTAAGGTTATGTTTGCGTTAGTGTTAGGGATAGGGTTAGTGTTCAGGTTAGTTTTAGGGATAGGTTTGCGTTAGGGTTAGGGTTAGGGTTAGGTTTAGGGTTAGGGTTAGGGTTAGGGTTAAGGTTAGGTTTGCATTAGGTTTAGGGTTAGGGTTAAGATTAAGGTTAGGGTTAGGGTTAGGTTTGCATTAGGGTTAGGGTTAGGGTTAAGGTTAGATTTGCGTTAGGGTTAGGGTTAGGGTTATTGCTAGGGTTAGTGTTAGGTTTTGGTTTGTGATAGTGTTATGGTTATGGTTAGAGTTAGGGTTAGGTTTGCGTTAGGGTAAGGTTTAGGGTTAGGTTTGCGTTAGGGTTAGGGTTAGGGTTAGGTTCGTGTTAGGGTTAGGGTTATGGTTAGGTTTGCGTTAGGGTTAGTGTTAGGGTTATTGTTAGGGTTAGGGTTAGGTTTGCGTTAGGGTTAGAGTTAGGGTTAGGGTTAGGGTTAGGGTTAGGGTTAGGGGTAGGGTTAGGTTTAGAGTTAGGTTTGTGTTAGGGTTAGGGTTAGGGTTAGGTTCGGGTTAGGGTTAGGGTTAGGGTTACTAGGGTTAGGTTTGCGTTAGTGTTAGGGTTAGGGTTATGGATAGGGTTAGGGTTAGGTTTGCGTTAGGTTTAGAGTTAGGGTTAGGGTTAGGGTTAAGGTTAGGGTTAGGTTTGCGTTAGTATTAGGGTTAGGGTTAGTGTTAGGGTTAGGGTTAAGGTTAGGGTTAGGGTTAGTGTTAGGTTTAGGTTTTTGTTAGGCTTAGTGTTAGGGTTAGGTTTGCGTTAGGATTAGGGTTATGGTTAGGTTTTGGGCTAGTGTTAGGGTTAGGGTTAGCGTTAGGTTTGCGTTAGGGTTAGGGTTAGGGTTAGGTGTAGGGTTAGCGTTAGAGTTAGGTTTAGGGTTAGGTTTAGGGTTAGGTTTGCGTTAGGGTTAGGGTTAGGGTTAGTTTCAGATTAGGGTTAGGGTTAGGATTAGGGTTAGGTTTGCGTTAGGGTTAGAGTTAGTGTTGGGGATAGGGTTAGGGTTAGGGTTAGGGTTAGGTTTGCTTTTGGGTTAGTGTTAGGGTTAGTGTTAGGGTTAGGGTTAAGTTTAGGGTTAGGGTTAGTGTTAGGGTTAGGTTTCTATAGGGTTAGTGTTAGGGTTACGTTTGCGTTAGGATTAGGGTTAGGGTTAGGATTAGGTCTAGGGTTAGGGTTAGGGTTAGCGTTAGGTTTGAGTTAGGGTTAGGGTTAGGGTTAGTATTTGGGTTAGGGTTAGGGTTAGGGTTTGGGTTAGGTTTGCGTTAAGGTTAAGTTCAGGGTTATAGTTAGGGTTAGGGTTAGGGTTAGGTTTATGGTTAGGGTTATGTTTGCGATATGGTTAGGATTATGGTTAGGTTTGCGTTTGGGTTAGGGTTAGGGTTAGGTTCGGGTTATGGTTAGAGTTAGGGTTAGGGTTAGTGTTAGGGTTAGAGTTAGGTTTGCGTTAGGGTTAGGGTTAGGGTTATAGTTAGGGTTAGGTTTGCCTTTAGGTTTAGAGTTAGTGTTAGGGTTTGGGTTAGGGTTAAGTTTGCGTTAGGGTTAGGGTTAGGGTTAGCGTTAGGGTTAGGGCTCGGTTAAGTTTAAGTTTGCGTTAGTGTTAGGGATAAGGTTAGTGTTAAGGTTAGTTTTAGGGATAGGTTTGCGTTAGGGTTAGGGTTAGGGATATTGTTATGGTTAATGTTAGGTTTAGGTTTGAGTTAGTTTTATGGTTATGGTTATATTTAGGGTTAGGTTTGCGTTAGGGAAAGGTTTAGAGTTAGGTTTGCGTTAGGGTTAGGGTTAGGTTCGGGTTAGGCTTAGGGTTAGGGTTAGGGTTAGGTTTGCGTTAGGGTTAGGGTTATGGTTATGGTTAAGGTTAGGGTTAGGTTTGCGTTAGGGTTAGAGTTAGGGTTAGGGTTAGGGTTATGTTTGCGTTAGGGTTAGGGTTAGGGATAGTGTTAGGGTTAGGGTTAAGGTTAGGGTTAGGGATAGTGTTTGTGTTAGGTTTTCGGTAGGGTTAGTGTTAGGGTTAGGTTTGCGTTAGGATAAGGGTTAGGGTTAAGTTTAGGGCTAGGGTTAGGGTTAGTGTTAGCGTTAGGTTTGCGTTAGGGTTAGGGTTAGGGTTAGGTTTAGGGTTAGGGTTAGAGTTAGGGTTAGGGTTAGGTTTAGGGATGGGTTTCCGTTAGTGTTAGGGTTAGGGTTCGGTTAGGGTTATGTTTAGGGTTAGGGTAAGGGTTAAGGTTAGGTTTGCATTAGGGTTAGGGTTAGAGTTAAGGTTAGGGTTAGGGTTATGGTTAGGTATGCGTTAGGGTTAGGGTTAGGGTTAGGGTTATGTTTTCGTTAGGTTTAGTGGTAGAGTTAGGTGTGCGTTTAGGATTAAGGTTAAGGTTAGGTTTAGGTCTACGGTTAGTGTTAGGATTAGCGTTAGGTTTGCGTTAGGTTAGGGTTAGGGTTAGGGTTAGGGTTAGGGTTAGGGTTAGGGTTAATTTTGCGTTAGGATTAGTGTTAGGGTTAGTGTTAGGGTTAGTGTTAGGTTTAGGTTTGCGTTAGAATTAGGGTTAGGGTTAGGGTTAGGGTTAGGGTTAGGTTGCCTTTAGGGTAAGGGTTAGGGTTAGGTTTCCGTTAGGGTTAGGGTTAGTGTTAGGTTTGTGTTAGGGTTAGGGTTAGGGTTAGGGTAGGGTTAGGTTTGCGTTAGGGTTAGGGTTAGGATTATGGTTAGGGTTAGGGTTAGGTTTGCGTTAGGGTTATAGTTAGGGTTAGGGTTAGGGTTATGTTTAGGGTTAGGGTTAGTTTTGCGTTAGGGTTAGGGTTAGGGTTAGTGTTAGGGTTAGGTTTAGGGTTAGTGTTAGGGTTAAGTTTTCGTTAGGGTTAGTGTTAAAGTTAGGGTTAGGGATAGGGTTAGCGTTTGTTTTGTGTTAGGGTTAGGGTTAGGGTTAGGGTTAGAGTTAGGGTTAGGGTTAGGTTTAGGGATAGGTTTGCGATAGGGTTAGGGTTAGTGTTAGTTTTAGGGTTAGGGTTAGGGATATGTTTATCTTAAGTTTGTGTTCGGGTTAGGGTTAGGGTTAGGGTTAGGGTTATGTTTGTGTTAAGGTTAAGTTTAGGTTTATGGTTAAGGTTAGGGTTAGGGTTAGGTTTGCGTTAGGATTAGGTTTAGGGTTACAGTTAGGTTTGCGTGAGGGTTAGGGTTAGGGTTAGTGTTAGGGTTAGTGTTAGGTTTAGGTTTGCGTTAGAGTTAGGGTTAGGGTTAGGGTTAGGGTTAAGTTTAGGGTTAGTGTTAGGTTTGCGTTAGGGTTAGGGTTAGGATTAGGGTTAGAGTTAGGGTTAGTGTAAGGTTTTGAGATAGGTTTGCAATAGGGTTAGGGTTAGGGTTAGGTTTAGGGTTTGGGTTAGGTTTAGGGTTAAGGTTAGGTTTGCGTTTGGGTTAGGTTAGGGTTAGGGTTAGGGTTAGGTTTAGGTTTGCGTTAAGGTTAAGTTTAGGGTTAGGGTTATGGTTAGGGTTAGGTTTAGGGTTAGGTTTGCTTTAAGGTTAAGTTTAGGGTTAGGGTTAGTGTTAGGGTTATGGTTAGGGTTAGGTTTGCGTTAGAGTTATGGTTAGGGTTAGGGTTAGCGTTAGGGTTAGGTTTAGGGTTAGTGTTAGGTTTTCCTTAGGGTTAGAGTTAGGGTTAGGGTTAGGTTAGCGTTAAGGTTAGGTTTAGGGTTAGGGTTAGGGTTAGGGTTAGGGTTAGGTCTGCGTTATGGTAAGGGTTAGGGTTAGGTTGGCGTTAGGTTTAGGGTTAGGGTTACGTTCAGGTTAGGGTTCGTGTTAGGGTTCGTGTTAGGGTTAGGGTTAGGTTTGCGTTAGGGTTAGAGTTAGGGTTATGGTTAATGTTAGGATTAGGTTTGCGTTAGGGTTAGAATTAAGGTTAGGGTTAGGGTTAGGGTTAGGGTTAGGTTTGCGTTAGGGTTAGGGTTAGGGTTAGTGTTAGGGTTAGGGTTAAGGTTAGGGTTAGGTTTAGTGTTAGGGTTAGGTTTTCGTTAGGGTTAGAGTTAGGGTTTGGTTTGCGTTAGGATTAGGGTTAGGGTTAGGTTTAGGTCTTGGGTTAGGGTTATGGTTAGCGTTAGGTTTACGTTAGGGTTAGGGTTAGGGTTAGGGTTAGGGTTAGATTTAGGGTTAGGGTTAGGTTAAGGGATAGGTTCTCGAAAGGGTTAGGGTTAGGGTTAGTTTTAGGGTTAGGGTTAGGTTTAGGGTTAAAGTTAAGTTTGCGTTTGGGTTAGGGTTAGGGTTAGGGTTAGGGTTATATTTGCGTTAAGGTTAAGTTTAGGGTTATGGTTAGGGTTATTGTTAGGGTTAGGTTTGCGTTAGGATTAGGGATAGGGTTAGAGTTAGGTGTGCGTGAGGGTTAGGGTTAGGGTTAGTGATAGGTTTAGTGTTAGGTTTAGGGTTGCGTTAGAGTTAGGGTTAGGGTTAGCGATAGGGTTGTGTTAGGTTAAGGGTTAGTGTTAGGTTTGCGTTAGGGTTAGGGTTAGGGTTAGGGTTAGGGTTAGGTTTGCGTTAAGGTTAGGTTTAGGGTTATGG
>NC_142514.1:96127500-96140000 GCF_057876585.1 Rhinolophus sinicus
AGGGTTAGGGTTAAGGTTAGGTTTAGGGATAGTATTAGTGTTAGGTTTTCGTTAGCGTTAGTGTTAGGGTTAGGTTTGCGTTAGGATTAGGGGTATGGTTAGGTTTAGGGCTTGGGTTAGCATTAGGGTTAGCGTTAGGTTTGCGTTAGGGTTAGGGTTAGGGTTAGCTGTAGGGTTAGGGTTAGAGTTAGCATTAGGGTTAGTTTTAGGGATAGGATTGCGTTAGGGTTAGGGTTAGGGTTAGGTTTAGGGTTAGGCATAGGGTTAAGGTTAGGTTTGTTTTTGGGTTAGGGTAAGGGTTGGGTTAGGGTTACGGTTAGGGTTAGGTTTGCGTTAGGGTTAGGGTTATGGTTAGTGTTAAGTTTGCGTTAGTGTTAGGGTTAGTGTTAATGTTAGGGTTAGTGTTAGGTTTAGGTTTTCGTTAGAGTTAGGGTTAAGGTTAGGGTTAGGGTTAGGTTTGCGTTATGGTAAGGGATAGGGTTAGGTTTCAGTTAGGTTTAGGGTTAGGGTTACGTTCGGTTTAGGGTTTGGTTAGGGTTAGGTTTAGGTTTGCGTTAGTGTTAGGGTTATGGTTAGGGTTAGGATTAGGTTTGCGTAAGGGTTAGAATTAAGGTTAGGTTTAGGGTTAGGGTTAGGGTTAGGTTTGCGTTTGGGTTAGGGTTAAGGTTAGGGTTACGTTTAGTGTTAGGGTTAGGGTTTCGTTAGGGTTAGTGTTAAGGTTAGGTTTGCGTTAGGATTAGGGTTAGGGTTAGGTTTAGGTCAAGGGTTAGGGTTAAGGTTAGCGTTAGGTTTGTGTTAGGGTTAGGGTTAGGGTTAGGGTGAGATTTAGGGTTAGTGTTAGGTTTGCGTTATGGTTAGGGTTAGGGTTAGGGTTAGGATTAGGGTTAGGTTTGCGATAAGGTTTAGTTTAGGGTTATGGTTAGGGTAGGGTTAAGGTTAGGGTTAGGGTTAGTGTTAGTGTTAGGTTTTCATTAGGGTTAGTGTTCGGGTTAGGTTTGCGTTAGGATTAGAGTTAGGGTTAGGTTTAGGTCTATGGTTATGGTTGGGTTAGGGTTACAGCTAGGGTTAGGTTTAGGTTTAGGGATAGGTTTGCGATAGGGTTAGGGTTAGGGTCAGTATTAGGGTTAGGGTTACGGTTAGAGTTAAGGTTAGGTTTGCGTTTGGGTTAGGGTTAGGGTTAGGGTTAGCGTTAGGTTTGCGTTAGGGTTAGGGTTAGGGTTAGGTGTAGGGTTAGGGTTAGAGTTAGGGTTAGGGTTAGGTTTAGGGATAGGTTTGCGTTAGGGTTAGGGTTAGGTTTAGGGTTAGGGTTAGGGTTAAGGTTAGGTTTGCGTTTCGGTTAGGGTTAGGGTTAGGGTTAGGGTTAGGGTTAGGTTTGCGTTAGGGTTACGTTTAGGGTTAGGTTTAAATTAGGGTTATGTTTAGGCTTAGGGTTAGGTTAACGTTATGGTTAGGGTTAGATTTAGGTTTATATTAGGGTTAGGTTGCGATAGAGTTAGGATTAGGGTTAGGTTTTCGTTAGGGTTAGGGTTAGGGTTATGTTCGGGTTATGGTTAGGGGTAGGTTTAGGGTTAGGTTTAAGGTTAGGGTTCGGGTTAGGTTCGGGTTAGGGTTAGGGTTAGTTTTGCGTTAGAATTAGGGTTAGGGTTAGTGTTAGGGTTAGGGTTAGGGTTAGGGTTAGGGTTAGGGTTAGGGTTAGGTTTGCGTTAGGGTTAGGTTTAGGGTTAGTGTTAGGTTTCGTGTTAGGTTTCGGTTTGCCTAAGAGTTATGGGTAGGGTTAGAGTTAGGGTTAGGGTTAGGGTTGTGCTTAGGGTTAGTGTTAGGTTTGCGTTACAGTTAGGATTAGGGTTAGGGTTAGGTTTAGGGTTAGGTTTGTGTTAAAGTTAAATTTAGGGTTAAGGTTAGGGTTAGGATTAGGGTTACTTTTAGGGTTAGGGTTAGGGTTAGGGTTAGGTTTAGGGTTAGTGTTAGGTTTGCGTTACGGTTAGTGTTAGGGTTAGGGTTAGGGTTAGGGTTAGGGTAAGGGTTAGGGTTAGGTTTGCGTTAGGGTTATGGTTAGGGTTAGGTTCGGGTTAGGTTTAGGGTTAGTTTTGCGTTAGGGTTAGGGTTAGGGTTATGGTTAGTTTTAGGGTTAGTGTTAGGGTTAGGGTTAAGTTTAGGGTTAGGGTAAAGGTTAGGTTTAGGGTTATGGTTAGGTTTGCGTTAGGGTTATGGTTAGGGTTAAGTTTATGGTTAGGGTTAGTTTTGCGATAGGGTTAGGATTACGGTTAGGTTTGTGTTAGGGTTAGGGTTAGGGTTAGGTTCGGGTTATTGTTAGGGGTAGTGTTAGGGTTAGGGTTAGGGTTAGGTTTGCGTTAGGGTTAGGGTTAGGGTTATATTTAGGGTTAGGTTCAGGTTTGTGCTAGGGTTAGATTTAGGGTTAGGGTTAGGGTTAGGGTAAGGGTTAGGGTTAGGTTTAGGTTTAGGGTTAGAGTTAGGTTTAGGGATAGGTTTAGGGATAGGTTTGCGATAGGGTTAGTGTTAGGGTTAGTATTAGTGTTAGGGTTAGGGTTAAGATTAAATTTGTGTTTGGGTTAGGGTTATGGTTAGGGTTAGTTTTAAGGTTAGGTTTTCTTTAAGGTTAAGATTAGGGTTATGTTTAGGGTTAGGGTTAGGGTTAGGGTTAGGTTTGCGTTAGGATTAGGGTTAGGGTTAGGGTTACGGTTAGGATTAGGTTTGCGTTAAGTTTAGGTTTAGGGTTATGGTTAGGGTTAGGGATAGGGATAGGGTTAGGGTTAGGTTTGCGTTAGGGCTAGTGTTAGGGTTAGGGTTAAGGTTAGGGTTAGGGTTAGGGTTAGGCTTAGGGTTAGGTTTGCGTTAGGGTTAGGTTTAGGGTTAGGTTTAGAGTTAGGGTTAGGGTTAGGGTTAGGGTTAGGTTTGCCTTAGGTTAGGGTTAGAGTTAGGTTTATGGTTAGGGTTACGTTTGCTATAAGGTTAGGATTAGGGTTAGGTTTGCGTTAGGGTTAGTGTTAGGTTCGGGTTATGTTTAGGGTTAGGGTTATGGTTAGGGTTAGTGTTAGGTTTAGGTTTGCGTTAGAGTTAGGCTTAGGGTAAGGGTTAGGGTTAGGGTTAGGTTTAGGGTTAGTGTTAGTTTAGCGTTAGGGTTCGGTTTAGTGTTAGGGTTAGGGTTAGGGTTAGGTTTACGTTAAGGTTCGGTTTAGGGTTATGGTTAGGGTTAGGGTTAGTGTTAGGTTAGGGTTAGGGTTAGGGTTATGATTAGGTTTAGGGTTAGGTTTTCGTTTAGGGTTAGAGCTAGTGTTAGGGTTAGGGTTAGGGTTAAGTTTGCGTTAGGGTTAGGGTTAGGGTTAGTGTTAGGGACAGGGTTAAGTTTTGGGTTAGGGGTAGTGTTAGGGTTAGGTTTTCGTTACGGTTAGTGTTAGGGTTAGGTTTACGTTAGGATATGGGTTAGGGTTAGGTTTAGGTTTAGAGTTACGGTTAGATTTGCGTTAGGGTTAGGTTTAGGGTTAGTGTTAGGGTTAGGGTTAGGTTTGCATTAGGGATAGGTTTAGGGTTAGTGTTAGGGTTCGTGTTAGGTTTCGGTTTGCGTAAGAGTTATGGGTAGGGTTAGAGTTAGGGTTAGGGTTAGGGTTGGGTTTAGGGTTAGTGTTAGGTTTGCGTTACGGTTAGGTTTAGGATTAGGGTTAGGTTTAGGGTTAGATTTGCGTTAAAGTTAGGTTTAGGGTTAAGGTTAGGATTTGGGTTAGGTTTAGTTTTATGATTAGGGTTAGGGTTAGGGTTAGGGTTAGGTTTGCGTTAGGGTTAGAATTAGGGTTAGGGTTAGGGTTAGGGTTTGGGTTAGTGTTAGGTTTGCGTTAGGGTTAGGGTTAGGTTCACTGTTAGGGTTAGGGTTAGGGTTAGTGTTAGTGTTAAGTTTTCGTTCGGGTTAGTTTTAAAGTTAGTTTTGCGTTAGGATTACGGTTAGGTTTAGGTTTAGGGCTAGGGTTAGGGTTAGGGTTAGTGTTAGAGTTAGGGTTAGGGTTAGGTTTAGGGATAGGTTTGCGATAGGGTTAGGGTTATGGTCAGTATTAGGTTTAGGGTTAGGTTTAGAGTTAAAGTTAGATTTGCGTTTGGGTTTGGGTAGATTTAGGTTTATGGTTAGGGTTAGGTTTGCGATAGGGTTAGGATTAGGGTTAGGTTTGCGTTAGAGTTAGGGTTAGGGTTAAGTTCGGATTATGGTTAGGGGTAGGGTTAGGGTTAGGGTCAGGGTTAGGTTTGCGTTAGGGTTAGGTTTAGGGTTAGTGTTAGGTTTCGTGTTAGGTTTCGGTTTGCCTAAGAGTTATGGGTAGTGTTAGAGTTAGGGTTAGGGTTAGGGTTGTGCTTAGGGTTAGTGTTAGGTTTGCGTTACAGTTAGGGTTAGGGTTAGGGTTAGGTTTAGGGTTAGGTTTGTGTTAAAGTTAAGTTTAGGGTTAAGGTTAGGGTTAGGATTAGGGTTACTTTTAGGGTTAGGGTTAGGGTTAGGGTTAGGTTTAGGGTTAGTGTTAGGTTTGCGTTACGGTTAGTGTTAGGGTTAGGGTTAGGGTTAGGGTTAGGGTAAGGGTTAGGGTTAGGTTTGCGTTAGGGTTAGGGTTAGGGTTAGGTTCGGGTTAGGTTTAGGGTTAGTTTTGCGTTAGGGTTAGGGTTAGGGTTATGGTTAGTTTTAGGGTTAGTTTTAGGGTTAGGGTTAAGTTTAGGGTTAGGGTAAGGGTTAGGTTTAGGGTTATGGTTAGGTTTGCGTTAGGGTTATGGTTAGGGTTAAGTTTATGGTTAGGGTTAGTTTTGCGATAGGGTTAGGATTACGGTTAGGTTTGTGTTAGGGTTAGGGTTAGGGTTAGGTTCGGGTTATTGTTAGGGGTAGTGTTAGGGTTAGGGTTAGGGTTAGGTTTGCGTTAGGGTTAGGGTTAGGGTTATATTTAGGGTTAGGTTCAGGTTTGTGCTAGGGTTAGATTTAGGGTTAGGGTTAGGGTTAGGGTTAGGGTAAGGGTTAGGGTTAGGTTTAGGTTTAGGGTTAGAGTTAGGTTTAGGGATAGGTTTAGGGATAGGTTTGCGATAGGGTTAGGGTTAGGGTTAGTATTAGTGTTAGGGTTAGGGTTAGGGTTAAGATTAAATTTGTGTTTGGGTTAGGGTTATGGTTAGGGTTAGTTTTAAGGTTAGGTTTTCGTTAAGGTTAAGATTAGGGCTATGTTTAGGGTTAGGGTTAGGGTTAGGGTTAGGTTTGCGTTAGGATTAGGGTTAGGGTTAGGGTTACGGTTAGGATTAGGTTTGCGTTAACTTTAGGTTTAGGGTTATGGTTAGGGTTAGGGATAGGGATAGGGTTAGGGTTAGGTTTGCGTTAGGGCTAGTGTTAGGGTTAGGGTTAAGGTTAGGGTTAGGGTTAGGGTTAGGCTTAGGGTTAGGTTTGCGTTAGGGTTAGGTTTAGGGTTAGGTTTAGAGTTAGGGTTAGGGTTAGGGTTAGGGTTAGGTTTGCCTTAGGTTAGGGTTAGAGTTAGGTTTATGGTTAGGGTTACGTTTGCTATAGGGTTAGGATTAGGGTTAGGTTTGCGTTAGTGTTAGTGTTAGGTTCGGGTTATGTTTAGGGTTAGGGTTATGGTTAGGGTTAGTGTTAGGTTTAGGTTTGCGTTAGAGTTAGGCTTAGGGTAAGGGTTAGGGTTAGGGTTAGGTTTAGGGTTAGTGTTAGTTTAGCGTTAGGGTTCGGTTTAGTGTTAGGGTTAGGGTTAGGGTTAGGTTTACGTTAAGGTTCGGTTTAGGGTTATGGTTAGGGTTAGGGTTAGTGTTAGGTTAGGGTTAGAGTTAGGGTTATGATTAGGTTTAGGGTTAGGTTTTCGTTTAGGGTTAGAGCTAGTGTTAGGGTTAGGGTTAGGGTTAATTTTGCGTTAGGGATAGGTTTAGGGTTAGTGTTACGGTTCGTGTTAGGTTTCGGTTTGCGTAAGAGTTATGGGTAGGGTTAGAGGTAGGGTTAGGGTTAGGGTTGGGTTTAGGGTTAGTGTTAGGTTTGCGTTACGGTTAGGTTTAGGATTAGGGTTAGGTTTAGGGTTAGATTTGCGTTAAAGTTAGGTTTAGGGTTAAGGTTAGGGTTTGGGTTAGGTTTAGTTTTAGGATTAGGGTTAGGGTTAGGGTTAGGGTTAGGTTTAGGTTTAGTGTTAGGTTTGCGTTACGGTTAGGGTTATGATTAGGGTTAGGGTTAGGGTTAGGGTTAGCGTTAGGTTTACGTTAAAGTTCGGTTTAGGGGTAGGATTAGGGTTAGGGTTAGGGTTAGTTTTAGGGTTAGGGTTAGGGTTATGTTTAGGGTTAGGGTAAGGGTTAGGTTTAGGGTTATGGTTAGGTTTGCGTTAGGGTTATGTTTAGGGTTAGGTTTATGGTTTGAGTTAGGTTTGCGATAGGGTTAGGATTAGGGTTAGGTTTAAGTTAGGGTTAGGGTTAGTGTTAGGTTCGGGTAATGGTTAGGGGTAGTGTTAGCGTTAGGTTTAGGGTTAGGTTTGCGTTAGGGTTAGGGTTAGAGTTAGGGTTAGGGTTATGGTTAGAGTTAGGTTTAGGGATAGGTTGAGGGATAGGTTTGCAATAGGGTTAGGGTTAGGGTTAGTATTAGTGTTAGGGTTAGGGTTAGGGTTTAGATTAATTTTGCGTTTGGGTTAGGGTTATGGTTAGGGTTAGGTTTAGTGTTAGGTTTGCGTTAAGGTTAAGATTATGGTTATGTTTAGGTTTAGGGTTAGGGTTAGGGTTAGGTTTGCGTTAGGATTAGGGTTAGCGTTAGTGTTAGTGTTAGTGTTAGGTTTAGGTATGCGTTAGAGTTAGGGTTATGGTTAGGGAAAGGATTAGGTTTAGGGTTAGTGTTAGGTTTGCGTTAGGGTTAGGGTTAGGGTTAGGGTTAGGGTTACGGTTAGGGTTAGGTTTGTATTAAGGTTAGGTTTAGGGTTATGGTTATGGTTAAGGTTAGGGTTAGGGTTATGTTTGCGTTAGGGTTAGGGTTAGGGTTAGGTTTAGGGTTAGGGTTAGGGTTAGGGTTATGTTTAGTGTTAGGTTTTCGTTAGGGTTAGGGTGAGGGTTAGGGATAGGGATAGGGTTAGGGTTAGGTTTGCGTTAGGGCTAGGGTTAGGATTAGGGTTAAGGTTAAGGTTAGGGTTAGGGTTAGGGTTAGGGTTAGGGTTAGGGTTAGGGTTAGGTTTGCGTTAGGGTTAGGTTTAGGTTTAGGTTTAGAGTTAGGTTTAGGGTTAGGTTTAGGGTTTGGTTTGCCTTAGGTTAGGGATAGGGTTAGGTTTATGGTTAGGGTTACGTTTGCGATAGGGTTAGGATTAGGGTTAGGTTTGCGTTAGGGTTAGGGTTAGGGTTAGGTTCCGGTTATGGTTAGAGTTAGGGTTAATGTTAGGTTTAGGTTTGCGTTAGAGTTAGGCTTAGGGTTAGGGTTAGGGTTAGGGTTAATTTAGGTTTATGGTTAGTGTTAGTTTTGCGTTAGGGTTAGGGAAAGTGTTAGGGTTAGTGTTAGGGTTAGGTTTACGTTAAGGTTAGGTTTAGGGTTATGGTTAGGGTTACGGTTAGGGTTAGGTTTAGGGTTAGGTTTAGGGTTAGGATTAGGTTTAGAGTTAGGTTTGCGTTAGGGTTAGGGTGTGGGTTAGGAATAGGGATAGGGTTAGGGTTACGTTAGGTTAGGGTCATGGTTAGGGTTACGGTTAATGTTAGGGTAGGGTTAGGTTTGCGTTAGGGTTAGGGTTAGGTTTATGGTTAAGGTTAGGGATAGGTTTGCATTTAGGGTTAGAGTTAGTGTTAGGGTTAGGGTTAGGGTTAAGTTTGCATTAGGGTTAGGGTTAGGATTAGTGTTAGGGTTAGGGGTAAGGTTAGGGTTAGGGTTAGTGCTAGTGTTAGGTTTTTCTTTATGGTTAGCATTATGGTTAGGTTTGCGTTAGGATTAGGGTTAGGGTTAGCGTTAGGGTTTGGGTTAGGGTTAGGATTAAGGTTAGGTTTTCGTTAGGGTTAGGAATAGGGTTAGGGTTAGGGTTAGGTTTAGGGATAGGTTTGCGTTAGGGTTAGGGTTAGGGTTAAGGTTTGGTTTGCGTTAGGGTTAGTGATAGGGATAGGGTTAGGGTTAGTGTTAGGGTTAGGTTTGCTTTAGGGTTAGGGTTGCCTTAGGTTTGGGGTTAGGGTTAGTATTTGGGTTAGTGTTAGGTTTAGGTTTGCGTTAGAGTTAGGGTTAGGGTTAGGGTTAGGTTAGGGTTAAGGTTAGGGTTAGGGGTATTTATCCGTTAGGGTAAGAGTTAGGGTTAGGTTTGCGTTAGGGTTAGTGTTAGGGTTAGGTTTGGGTTAGGGTTAGGGTTAGGTTTGCGTTAAGGTTAGGGTTAGGGTTAGTGTTAGGGTTAGGGTTAAGTTAAGGGTTAGGGTTAGTGTATGGGTTAGGTTTTCATTAGGGTTTGTCTTAGGGTTAGGTTTGCTTTATGATTAGGGTTAGGGTTACGTTTAGGGCTAGGGTTAGGGTTAGGGTTAGCGTTATGTTTGCGTTAGGGTTAGGGTTAGCGTTAGGTGTAGGGTTATGGTTTGAGTTATGATTAGGGTTATGTTTAGGCATAGGTTTTCTTTAGGGTTAGGGTTAGGATAAGGGTTAGGTTTAGGGTAGGGTTAAGCTTAGGTTAAGTTTAGGGTTGCTTTAGTGTTAGGGTTAGGGTTACGTTTATGGTTACGGTTAGGTTTGCATTAGGGTTAGGTGTAGGGTTAGGGTTAGAGTTAGGGTTAGGGTTAAGTTTAATTTTAGGGTTAGTGTTAGTGTTAGGTTTTCGATATGGTTAGTATATAGGTTTGGTTTGCGTTAGGATTAGGGTTAGGGTTAGTTTTAGGGCTAGGTTTAGGGTTAGGGTTAGCGTTAGGGTTAGGGTTCGGGTTAAGGTTATGTTTGCGTTAGGGTTAGGGATAGGGTTAGGGTTATGGTTAGGTTTAGGGATAGCTATGCTTTAGGGTTAGGGTTACGGTTAGGTTTAAGGTTAGGGTTAGGGTTAGGGTTAAGGTTAGGGTTGCGTTAGGGTTAGGGATAGGGTTATGGTTAGGGTTAGGTTTAGGGATAGCTATGCGTTAGGGTTAGGGTTAGGGTTAGGTTTAGTGTTAGGGTTAGTGTTAGGTTTAGGTTTGCGTTAGAGTTAGTGTTAGGGTTAGGGTTAGGGTTAGGGTTAGGGTTAGGTATCCGTTAGGGTATGGGTTAGGGTTAGGTTTGCGTTAGGGTTAGGGTTAGGTTTTGTGTTTGGGTTAGGGTTAAGGTTAGGGTTAGGGTTAGAGTCAGGGTTAGGTTTTCGTTAGGGTTAGGCTTAGGGTTAGGTTTCCGTTATTATTCGGGTTAGGGTTAGGTTTAGACTTACGGTTAAGATCGCATTAGTATTAGGGTTAGGGTTAGGTTTAGGGCTAGGGTTAGGGTTAGGGTTAGCGTTAGGTTTGCGTTAGGTTAGGGTTAGGGTTAGGTGTAGGGTTAGTGTTAGAGTTAGGGTTAGGGTTAGGTTTAGGGATAGGTTTACTTTAGGGTTATGGTTAGGGTTAGCGTTAGGTTTAGGGTTAGGTTTAGGGTTAGGGTTAAGATTAGGTTTGCGTTAGGATTAGGGTTAGGGTTAGGTTTAGGGTTAGGGTTACGGTTAGGTTTGCGTTAGGGTTATGATTAGGGTTAGGGTTAGGGTTAGGTTTGCGTTAAGGTTAGGGTTAGGGTTAGGGTAAGGGTTTGGTTTAGGGTTAGTGTTAGGTTTGCGTTACGGTTAGGGTTAGGGTTAGGGTTAGGGTATGGTTTGCGTTAAAGTTAGGTTTAGGGTTAGGGTTAGGGTAAGGGTTAGAGTTAGGTTTAGGGTTAGAGTTAGGGTTAGGGTTAGGATTAGCGTTAGGGTAAGGGTTACGTTTGAGTTTGGGTTACGTTTAGTGTTAGGTTTAGAGTAGGGTTAGGTTTAGGCTTAGGGTTAGGTTTGCGTTAGGGTTAGGGTTAGGGTTAGGTTTATGGTTAGGGTTAGGTTTGCGATAGGGTTAGGATTACGGTTAGGTTTGCGTTAGGGTTAGGGTTAGGGTTATGGTTAGAGTTAGGGTTAGGTTTGCGTTAGGGTTAGGGTTAGGGTTAGGTTTATGGTTAGGGTTAGGTTTGCGATAGGGTTAGGATTAGGGATCGATTTGCGTTAGGGTTAGGGTTAGGGTTATGTTTGGGTTATGGTTAGGGGTATGGTTAGGGTTAGGGTTAGGGTTAGGTTTGCGATAGGGTTAGGGTTAGGGTTAGGTTTAGGGATAGGTTTGCGTTAGGGTAAGGGTTAGGTTTAGGGTTAGGGTTAGGTTTGCGTTAGGGTTAGGTTTAAGGTTAGTGTTAGGGTTCGTGTTAGGTTTCACTTTGCATAAGAGTTATGGGTAGGGTTAGACTTAGGGTTAGGGTTTGGGTTGGGTTTAGGGTTAGTGTTAGGATTGCGTTACGGTTAGGGTTAGGGTTAGGGTTAGGTTAAGGTTAGGTTTGCGTTAAAGGTAGGTTTAGGGTTAAGGTTAGGGTTAGGGTTAGGGTTAGTTTTAGGGTTAGGGTTAGGGTTAGGGTTAGGGTTAGTGTTAGGTTTGCGTTACGGTTAGTGTTAGGGTTAGGGTTAGGGTTAGGGTTAGGTTTAGGGTTAGGTTTGCGTTAAAGTTAGGTTTAGGGTTAGGGTTAATGTTAGCATTAGGGTTAGTTTTAGGGTTAGGGTTAGGGTTAGGGTTAGGGTTAAGTTTAGGGTTAGGGTTAGGGTTAGGTTTAGGGTTAGTGTTAGGTTTGCGTTACGGTTAGGGTTAGGGTTAGGGTTAGGGTTAGGTTTGTGCTAGGGTTAGATTTAGGTTTAGGGTTAGGGTTAGGGTTAGTTTTAGGGTTAGGGTTAGAGTTAGGTATAGGGATAGGTTTAGGGATAGGTTTGCGATAGGGTTAGGGTTAGTGTTAATATTAGTGCTAGGGTTAGGGTTAAGATTAAATTTGCGTTTGAATTAGGGTTATGGTTAGGGTTAGGTTTAGGGTTAGGTTTGCGTTAAGGTTAAGATTAGGGTTATGTTTAGGTTTAGGGTTAGGGTTAGGGTTAGGTTTGCGTTAGGATTAGGGTTAGGGTTAGGGTTAGGTTTGCGTTAGGGTTAGGGTTAGGGTTAGTGTTAGGTTTAGGTTTGCGTTAGAGTTAGGGTTATGGTTAGGGTTAGGATTTGGTTTAGGGTTAGTGTTAGGTTTGCGTTAGTGTTAGGGTTAGGGTTAGGGTTACGGTTAGGGTTAGGTTTGCATTACGGTTAGGTTTAGGGTTATGGTTAAGGTTAGGGTTAGGGTTAGGGTTAGATTTGCATTAGGGTTAGGGTTAGGGTTAAGTTTAGGGTTAGGGTTAGGGTTAGGGTTATGTTAAGAGTTAGGTTTGCGTTAGGGTTAGGGTGAGGGTTAGGGATAGGGATAGGGTTAGGGTTAGGTTTGCGTTAGGGCTAGGGTTAGGATTAGGGTTACGGTTAGGGTTAGTTTTAGGGTTAGGGTTAGGTTTGCGTTAGGGTTAGGTTCAGAGTTAGGTTTAGAGTTAGGGTTAGGGTTAGGGTTAGGGATAGGTTTGCCTTAGGTTAGGGTTAGGGTTAGGTTTATGGTTAGGGTTAAGTTTGCCCTAGGGTTAGGATTAGGGTTAGGTTTGCGTTAGGGTTATTGTTAGGGTTTGGTTCGGGTTATGGTTATGGTTAGGGTTATGGTTAGGGTTAGTGTTAAGTTTAGGTTTGCGTTAGAGTTAGGGTTAGGGTTAGGGTTAGTGTTATGGTTAGGGTTAGGTTTAGGGTTAGTGTTAGTTTTGCGTTAGGGTTAGGGTTAGTGTTAGGGTTAGGGTTAGGGTTAGGTGTGGGGTTATGGTTAGAGTAATGATTAGGTTTAGGTTTAGGCATAGGTTTTCTTTAGGGTTAGGGTTAGGACTAGGGTTAGGTTTAGGGTAGAGTTAAGCTTAGGTTAATGTTAGGGTTGCTTTAGTGTTAGGGTTAGGGTTAGGTTTAGGGTTAGGGTTTGGGTTAGGGCTAGGGTTAGGTTTGCGTTAAGGTTAAGTTTAGGCTTATGGTTAGGGTTAGGTTTAGGGTTAGGTTTAGGGTTAGGTTTGCGTTAGTGTTAGGGTTAAAGTTAGGGTTAGTTTTGCGTTAGGGTTAGGGTTAGCGTTAGTGTTAGGGTTAGTGTTAGGTTTCTGTTTGCATTCGAGTTATGGTTAGGGTTAGGGTTAGGGTTAGGTTTAGTGTTAGTGTTAGGTTTGCATTAGGGTTATGGTTAGGGTTAGTGTTAGGCTTAGGGTTAGGGTTAGGTTTGCGTTAAGGTTAGGTTTAGGGTTAGGGTTAGGTTAGGGTTTGTGTTAGGTTTTGGGTTAGGTTTGCTTTAGGGTTAGGGTTAGGGTTCAGCTTAGGGTTAGGGTTATGGTTAGGGTTAGGTTCAGGGTTAGGTTTCCGTTAGGGTTAGGTTTAGGGTTAGGGTTAGGGTTAGGGTTAGGATTGCGTTATGGCTAGGTTTAGGGTTAGGTTTAGGGTTAGGGTTAGGGTTAGGTTTGCAT